>NW_027331941.1:2937319-3011563 GCF_048418815.1 Hemitrygon akajei
AGTCTCACCTTTTATAGCATGGGGGCTGGGCGAGATAATCCAATTAAGGTGACCAATAATTTAGGTGTGCATTGATTAGTTGGGAGGGACCAAATGTTGATTGGCATGTGGTGTCTCCTCCGACCAGCCAGGTGGCAGTGCATCTGTCACGTGGCCGGTATCTCTGGATACACCCAGTCGTGCGGCGGACTTAAAGAACTGTAACACAGACCGACGTCCAGAAGAACTGAGGTCACCGGCTGATATTAAAACGCAAGTTTTATTAGGGTTATAGATGGGGTAATTGCACGCAGTATATGTTTCCACCGAAATTGCGTGAATTTAGGACTTGGGGGCCGTGGGTTAGGGGTGAAAGATGAAATGATTAAGGGGAGAATGGGGGGAGAGGGGTTCTTCCCTCAAAGACCCTTCAATGTGTAGAATGGGCTGCCTGACCAATGTGACAGTGGTTCTACTCCAGCGTGGAAAGTTAAATGTTTTCCAGCAGGGGTTCTCCTATTTCTGCCCACATCCACGGTTTTCCTTGCAAATTTTCTCCAGGAATTAAGAATAGATAGAGTGGACAGCCAGCGCCTCTTCCCCAGGGCACCACTGTTCAATACAAGAGGACGTGGCTTTAAGGTAAGGGGAGGGAAGTTCAAGGGGGATATTAAAGGAAGGTTTTTCACTCAGGGAGTGGTTGGTGCGTGGAATGCACTGCCTGAGTCAGTGGTGGAGGCAGACAGTCTAGTGAAGTTTAAGAGACTACTAGACAGGTATATGGAGGAATTTAAGGTGGAGGGTTATATGGGAGGCAGGGTTTGAATGTCGGCACAATTGTGGGCCGAATGGCCTGTACTGTGCTGTATTGTTTTCTGTTCTTGTTTTTTTTTTTAAATTCAACGCTAAGCTGCTTCTAGCACTCGTTAGTTTCCCTATGTATGAATAGAATTGAATTGACATATATCCTTCATATACGTGAGGAGTAAAGATCTTTACGTTACGTCTCCATCTAAATGCACAATGTGCAATTTATAGTAATTTATAATAAATAGCATGTGCAACAGGACAGTCCATATAACATAGAAATACAGTTGTATCAGTGTGAATTAATCGGTCTGACGGCCTGGTGGCAGAAGCTGTCCCGGAGCCTGTTGGTCCTGGCTTTTATGCTGTGGTACCGTTTCCCAGATGGTGGCAGCTGGAACAGTTTGTGGTTGGTGTGACTCGGGTCCCCAATGATCCTTCGGCCCCTTTTTACACACCTGTCTCTGTAAATGTCCTGGATAGTGGGAAGTTCACATCTACAGATGCGCTGGGCTGTCCGCACCACTCTCTGCAGAGTCCTGCGATTGAGGGAAGTACAGTTCCCATACCAGGCAGTGATGCAGCCAGTCAGGATGCTCTCAATTGTGCCCCTGTAGGAAGTCCTCAGGATTTGGGGACCCATACTGAACTTCCTCAACCATCTGAGATGAAAGGGACGATGTTGTGCCTTTTTCACCCCACAGCTGGTGTGTACAGACCACGTGAGATCCTCGTGATTTTTGTTTCCAAAAATACTTTATTCAGAAATATTACAAAATAAAGTTATTTACGTAGAAAGAAAATAAAAACCTTCGTTAAACTTGAGTCCTTATACAATAAATAAAGTTATTTAAAGGTAAATTATGCGTTGGCTCTCTGTTCCTGTTCAAATTAAAGATGTTTACAATAAAACATTCATTGACTCTTTCGGCAAGGATTAAAGACGTATTCACAATAAAATAAAAATTATTAACGATAAACATCCAGGCGTTGACTCTCATTCCTTCACCGAAGCTCCTTTACGGTCTATACATTTCCAGCCACTCCTGGGGCGCCATGTTGACTCATCCATCCACACCGCTGATGAGGGGTATTCTCCTCCCCACCCGACCCCTCCCACTCCCGCGGGTGATGAACCGCAAACTGTGGTCCCTCCCCAAAGGGCCTTCGCGGCGGGTAATCCTGCAGGCGAGAATGCAGCACACAGCCACGGGCATCTCCATGTGCTGGGAGACCTCCACGTTCCGGGCCGACCAAAGAGCGTCCTTCACCGAGTTGGCCCTCGGTGATGTGCACTCTGAGAAGCTGTTCGCCCTCTCAACCCCGGATCCACTGATGCCAACAGGGGGGATCAGCCTGTCTCCATTCCTCCTGCAGTCCTCCACGGATGGTAATTTGCGGTCCAGAAGGTATTGGAGTACAAAAGTATAAATTTACCAAAACTATGAAGTCAGTTTTGAAATTTGCTATGCATGTACCCAATTTGGTAGGAGACTGAAGTCTTAAAAATGTAGAAGACAATGGTGTGTTAATGAGAGGTAGCTAAGAGATGTAGATTAGAACATGATTAAGCGAATTGATAGGAACAATAGGGACATGACGTACTGCACGTACGTGTAATACGCAACTATAGATCGATTACATATGCTAATGCAACTGGACCAGGAGATTGCTATAAAAAATGCTGTGTCCGGGGGTCGGGGGGCAATCAGCGACTAGCTCAATGACTGTCTCAGCTTTGATTTGCAAATTAAAGTTTAACCCTTCTTGAAGAATCTTCTGCGTCTCTTGGTCGTTTGTGAGGCACGAAGAACCACGACAAAGGCAGGAAGAAGGACGGAATGAACCGGAGTTTGCTCATCTGATTTGCATCCGTGGCCAATTTATCAGTTGCCCCTGCGGACCTGCTCGTTAATGCAAATATTCAATTAATGACGTGACAGCGACGCCATGCATAATTGGCGTGCACGCACGGTCAAGAAGCGGTCCGGTCACAAGCAAGAGAAAAATCTGAGGGCGCCGGAGGTCAAGAGGTTCAGTCGTTATTCAGACCAAGCAGCGGAATGTTCTCAATGACCTTGACCGCGAATCGATTGCTGGTGCCTGCCGGGCTGATTTGAGTATCCCGGAGAGTGCTGATCTCCGGCGATTTTCAAGCACATCAGTCTCTGGAGTTTGCAGCGAAATGGCGCGAGAAATCAAACTACCAAGAGAGAGAGAGAGAAAAAAAAATACACGCGCGCGCGGAGAGCGGCAGTTCTGTCGGCGAAAGCGCTTCGTTAATGAGAGAGATTATTGATGCACCATCAATAACTCACTCTGAGACGTAGAAGTGAGATATCGGCTTTTATGGACTGGAAGAATGAACAACACCACATCCTGGAGAATGAGGCCAGGCTCAGGCCTCATTCGCCTTTGTACAGGGGTTTGTGGGAGGAGCCACAGGAGCAGTCAGCAGGGGGTCTGTTGGGAGCAAACCACTCTGGTATATGTAGTTCACCACAATTAGAGGAGAATGGTCAGACTGGTTCGAGTTGACAACTCGAAAAGACACGCGTTCTGACTGCGGTGTGCAGAAGAGCATCTTCGACCGACAGCACGCCGAGCCTTGCAGTGGGTCGCCAGCAACAGGGGAAGGTCAGGAGCTTACGTCCAGCGGCAACTTCCTTCGGCACCTCCTCTAACTTCTGAAGTGGCCAATGAGTGGATGCGGGCTCGGAACCCTGCTCACTTTCTGAGTCTGGGTACGCTTTTGTTCCCCAATATGCATATGCTTTGGCAGATTAGAAGCAGTAAAATGTTGCACCGAGGTGTCGAGAACAATCTGACATTGCCCCTTTATAAAATCTGTCTTTTAGAGTACAACTTGGTCCGCCTCCGCTGGCACTGAGGGACGGATTCGAGGGGCTGAAAGGCCGCAGCCAGCTGTGTCGTGTGTTCACTCCTCCGGCCACTGCTGGCGCTGTGGGCAAGAGGGGCGCGTTGCTCTGTTGAGCTCCCAGTCCTTCCGCGTATGAGCGGTGTTACCCAGTGACTCAGTATGTGCGATTTTCTCGGGAGCGTACGGCAGCGGTCCTTGAATGACGGTCAGAAAGGGGCTCCATCTCCAACTACCTCAGAACCCCATTTACCCCAGTACGTGTTGCTGGAACGCCGCGTTTCCCAGTAACGGGGGTAATCGATACCGTGTCGAGTTGGAACTCGTCAGGAAGCGGGGCGGAGCTGGAGCCGCCGAGGCCGCTCCGACTCTCTCGGTTTTAAAGCGGACGGCACGGATTCAGCCGCAGGATTTAATTCGGGTTTCACGGGACGAGTGACTGATTGCTGAACGAGCGCTGGGTGACAAATCACGGGGAAGGTAAAGGCGTCGGAGGACCCCGTCAGTAGTCCGGGCCGGGAGCGTGATCTCGAATGGAAGTTCCAGAGAGGAGCTAACGCGAGCCTCTGCGTTTGCGATCGGGAGGTGAGTGTGCCGCTTCGATGGAAAATGGTGTGTAGTTCCGCATTCCTCGGCGGAGTGGGGGAGGCGTCAGGCAGTCAGGGGGAGTGTGGGCCCCGCTGGAAAAGACAACTCCCCTCCCCCCACTTTCCACACCCTCCCCCCCCCCCCTCCCCACCCCGTGGAGTACCGGCCCCAAGAACGGAGAGTGTGTGACCCGTGGTGAATGGATCCCGGGGATCGGGCAGTCAGCGACGAGGAGTCAGTGCGTTGAGTCCCCAGGGATCTGGACTTGTTTGAACCGCAAGGGAGGTGTGCAAGATCGTACGCGACCCCGTTAGGTGCCGGTCCGGTTTCTACAAAGTAGTTCAAATACTTAACTGCAGTTTTGGTTAAAGCGTTTTCGGCGCTGCCCTTGAAATTGTGCCACACTCATTTGCACCTTGAACCGCGATTGTATTCCGTCCGTGAACGTGAGCCAGGTTACCTTAACTATCTCGCTGGACTGTCTCCCGCCAACGTTGTTATTTTTGGCAGTAGTTACAGTGGACCCGGTACCTAGGTGACGCGTATCAGTGTTTACCAATTACTGACACGCAACCCCTATTGAAAGCCAGTGACCGCATTCCCTTGCAACACGAGTGAATCTGCAGATGCTGGAAATAAATAAAAACACAAAATGCTGGCAGAACTCAGCAGGGTTTCGGCCCGAAACGTCGTCACTACCTCCTCCCATAGAGGCCGTCTGGCCTGCTGAGTTCTGCCAGCATTTTGTGTGTGTGTTTTTTTTTAAACCGTATCCTCTGGATGTTCTCGCTGCCGCATTTTAATCCGGATTTTGCACTTAACAGGGAACAACCGAGCCGGAATGGGGGCGAATCAGGACAAGGCTCCCGGGCCTGCGAGCCCTGCAGCCGGGCAGGGCGTTCAAATTTCACAAAACCGTCCCGGTGACCAAGTGCGTGTTCCGGACCCTGCCCCACGGCGCGGTGATTATTATTACGTGGGGGCCAGCACCAGAGACTTTCATCAAGTCCCTGCGACAAGGGAGCGCCAACACTCCCCGGCAACAACTGCTCCTCGAGAAATCATTGCTCTTACCGGCAGCCTTACCAGGAGCAGCTCTCAAATCACTGTCCACGGTGCAGGTTAGTGGATCAATATTCCATTTAAAAACTTTAATCGTAAAACATAGTTTGGATGCCCCGTTGTGAAAATACAGTGGCATGCAAAAGATTGGGCACCCCGGTCAAAATTTCTGTTACTGCGAGTAAGAGATGACCTGATTTCCAGAAGGCATGAAGTTATAGATGAGACATTTCTTTAATATTTATTAAAAAAATATATTTTTTTTATTTCAATCTTTTACACTTTCAAAATAACAAAAAAAAAGGAAAAAGGGGCCTGCAGCAAAAGTTTGGGCACCCGGCACGGTCAGTACTTAGTAACACCCCCTTTGGCAAGTATCACAGCTTGTAAACGCTTTCTGTAGCCAGCTAAGGCTCTTTCAGTTCTTGTTTGGGGGATTTTTGCCCATTCTTCCTTGCAAAAGGCTTCTAGTTCTGTGAGATTCTTGGGCCGTCTTGCATGCACTGCTCTTTTGAGGTCTATCCACAGATTTTCGATGATGTTTAGGTCGGGGGACTGTCAGGGCCATGGCAAAACCTTCAGCTTGTGTCTCTTGAGGTAGTCCATTGTGGATTTTGAGGTGTGTTTAGGGTCATTATCCTGTTGTAGAAACCATCCTCTTTTCATCTTCAGCTCTTTTACAGACGGTGTGATGTTTGCTTCCAGAATTTTCTGGTATTTAATTGAATTCATTCTTCCCTCCACCAGTGAAATGTTCCCCGTGCCACCGGCTGCAACCCAAGCCCAAAGCGTGATCGATCCACCCCCGTGCTTAACAGTTGGGGAGGTGTTCTTTTCATGAAATTCTGCACCCTTTTTTCTCCAAACATTCCTTTGCTCATTGCAACCAAAAAGTTCTATTTTAGCTTCATCAGTCCACAGGACCTGTTTCCAAAATGCATCAGGCTTGTTCAGATGTTCCTTTGCAAACTTCTGAAGCTGAATTTTGTGGTGAGGACGCCGGAAATGTTTTCTTCTGATGACTCTTCCACGAAGGTCATATTTGTGCAGGTGTCGCTGCCCAGTAGAACAGTGCACCACCACTCCAGAGTCTGCTAAACCTTCCTGAGGGTCTTTTGCAGTCAAATGGGGCTTTTGATTTGTTTTTCTAGCAATCCTGCGAGCAGTTCTCTCAGAAAGTTTTCTTGGTCTTCCAGACCTCAACTTGACCTCCTCCATTCCCGTTAACTGCCATTTCTTAATTACTTTACGAACTGAGGAAACGGCTACCTGAAAACGCTTTGCTATCATCTTATAGCCTTCTCCTGTTTTGTGGGCATCGTTTATTTTAATTTTCAGAGTGCTAGGCAGCTGCTTAGAGGAGCCCATGGCTGCTGATTGTTGGGACAAGGTTTGAGGAGTCAGGGTGTTTATAAAGCTTTGAAATTTGCATCACCTGGCCTTTCCTAACGATGACTGTGAACAAGCCATAGCCCTAACAAGCTAATTAAGGTGTGAGACCTTGGTAAAAGTTATCTGAGAGCTCAAATCTCTTTTGGTGCCCAAACTTCTGCATAGTGCTCCTTTCCTTTTTTTTTAACCCCACTCTAAAATTGTACAAAAATAACATGCTAATCTTGCTTAAAATGTTGAAAAGAATGTTTCGTCTTTAACTTTATGACTTTTGGAGATCAGGTCATCTTCCACTTACTTAACTATTCACAGTAACAGAAATTTTGACCAGGGGGTGCCCAGACTTTTGCACGCCACTGTATCGATGAACATTTTGGGTTCCTGGAGTTGCGCAACAGGAGTCCCATGGTTGGTACAGTCTCCCCGGACTATGTGGGTTCTGTCCAGGTGCGCAGTTTCCTTCCACGCTGCAGCGACCTGCAGGCTGGTAGTTCAATAGGTTGTAAGATTTTCCCGTGATTAGGCTGGGAGGAAATCAGGGATTTGCTGCGTGGCGTGGCTCAAAGGGCCAGACGGGCCTATTCAGCCCTGTGCCACGTTAAGACGACCCTGTTGCACCAGCCTCTCCGTTTGGCAGCTCGTTCAATGTGCGCGAAAATCTAACCGGAGGAAGGTCCAGTCACAGACGGGGGGAAATCTGCAGGTGCTGGAAACCCAAGCAGCACACACACACACACACACACACACACACACACTCACACTCACACTCACACTCACTCACACACACACACACTCACACTCACACTCACACTCACACACTCACACTCACACTCACACTCACACTCACACTCAATGCTGAAGGAACTCGGAAGGCCAGGCAGCGTCTATGGATAAGAGTAAACAGTCGACGTTTCGGGCTAAGACCTGTTATTAGGACTTGGGGGGTGGGGGCGGGGGAAGAGATGAGAAGTCTGGGTAAGGCGAGTAGGGAGGGGGTAATGCCAGGTGGTAGGTGAATCGACCTGCACTCTCCCCTCTTACCTTTGACCCGTACTGTCAAGTTCTAGATTTCTCCCAGCCCGGAACCAAGACGACACTGATGCCCCCTCTCGTGCTAGCCATTTCAGCCCTGGGGAAAAAGCCTCTGACTATCCACACGATCAATGCCTCTCATCATCTTGTACACCTTTATCAGGTCACCTCTCATCCTCCGTCGATCCAAGGAGAAAAGGCCGAGTTCACTCAACCTATTCTCACAAGGCACGCTCCCCAATCCGGGCAACATCCTTGTAAATCTCCTCTGCAGCCTCTCTGTAGTATCCACATCCTTCCCGTAGCGAGGCGATCAGAACTGAGCACAGTACTCCCAAGTGGGGTCTGACCAGGGTCTTATATAGCTGCAGCATTACCTCACTCCTCTTGAATTCAGTCCCACGGCTGGTAAATGCCAGCACACCATACGCCTTTCCTTCTTAGATGAAGCCTCAGTTACCTATGTCCCAAGAAGTGCAGTCCTTGCAGGCCGAGCTCTCCCTGGGACCAAGCCCCTCGGCCCCTGGGAACTTGCTTCTGCACCCTTCCCCGCTGCTAGCCCCCCACCCTGTGGCAGCTTGACCAACTGGGAAGGCGGTACCCCACCGGCGGCATTGCCAGTGTCAACTTGGCACCCACGCACTGACTGAGGAAGCCCGATGCGCCAAGTGCGTCCTCTACCATCCCGTCTCTCTGCAGTACTGTGTTGTGACACTCTTAGGCACCTTGTTTTACAGCGCTCACCCCGGGAGTGTGGAATATTCGACCCTGGTCTGACTAAACGTAGTGCAAGCGCGCGCACGGTACTGTGCAGGAGACTTGGGCGCGTGTTTGTAGACCGTATGACGCAGGAGCTGAATTCGGCCGTCTGGCCCATTGAGTCTGCTCCGCCATTCAATCATGGCTGGTCCTTTTTTCTTTCCCCCTCCTCAACTCCATTCCCTGGCCCTCTCCCTGTCACCTTCGATGCCCTGTCCAATGTATGACTTATCGATCTCTGCCTTAAATACACCCAACGACCCGGCCTCCACAGGTGCCAGTGGTAACAGATTGCGCAGATTCACCAACCCCTGGCGAAGGAAATGTCTCCGCATTTCTGTTTTAAATGGACACCACCCCCCCCCCCCCCCAATCCTGAGGCTGTGCCCTCTTGTCCTAGACTCCCCCACCATGGGAAACATCCTTTCCGCGTCTACTCTGTCTAGGCCTTTCAATACTGAAGGTTTCGGAGATCTCCCCAGACCCACCCCCCCCCCCCCCCACCCTTCTAGATTTCAGCGAGTACAGACACAGAGCCGTCAAACGTTCCTCCTGTGTTAACCCCTTCGTTCCTGGAATCAGTCATGCGAACCGCCTCCGGAGCCTCTCCAATGCCAGCACATCTCTTTTTTTCCCCCTGGATGAGAAGCCGAAAGCTGTTCACCGTGCTCAAGGTGAAGCCTCACCATTGCATCCCCGCTCTGGAGTAGCAAGAGGTTCCGAGACTGTTGCACGGGACTGAGTTTGCCAGCGTGGAGCAGAGTGAGTTTGCAAATCTGCTGGGAGCAAAGCATGTTGGGAATAGCGAGGGTGGAGCCTCACCAGAGGGGTGTGGCCCAGTTGTCAGAGAGAGAGAGAGAGAGAGAGTGCCACAGGCGGGTTGGGGGTGTGGTACATTTTGGCGTGCAGTTAAACACACCCAGCCCTGGGGGGCGCCAGTCAAGGTAAATTGATTCTGAGCAATTGGCTTGTGGGTCAATGCAGAATTTCTTTGGTGCTTGGTGCTCGCCTCCCTCTCCCTTCCGCTTTACCAAACTGTGATTCCCCTCTCCCTGCCCCTTTCCCACTCTCAGTCCTCAATAGAGACCCACATCAGAATCAGATTTATCATCGCACATACATGTCATGAATTTTTTTTTGCAGCTGTACAATGCAATACATAAAATTGCATCCTCTCCCCCTCCCTCTCCCCCTCCCTCTCCCCCTCCCTCTCCCCCTCCCCCTCCCTCTCCCCCTCCCTCTCCCCCTCCCTCTCCCCCTCCCTCTCCCCCTCCCTCTCCCCCTCCCTCTCCCCCTCCCTCTCCCCCTCCCCCTCCGTATTTTTGTACAGCACTGAACTGAATTGAATGTAAATTTCCATTCAATTGGTCCACGTAATAATCTGATAGAGATCACTTTTTAACCTTCACTATCTATGTATCCACACGTTTTGATTTCACCTGCAAGTTTGTCATTTTTTTTAAAAAGTGGCCAATTAAAGGAATCTGCACAGCCCCATTGGTCACAGTGCCGCCAATAACGTTCCAGCATCATCCACTGCTTCCTCGATCAAGTCACTTGTGGAGGCAGGGGATGATGGTGGAACGTTACTGACCATCAGACATAGGAGCCGAACTGGGCCATTTGGCCCGTCGAGCCTGCTCTGCCATTCCATCATGGCCGATCATTTCTTTCTCCCTCCTCAAGTGTGTTCTCCGACCTTCTCC
Organism: Hemitrygon akajei; assembly: GCF_048418815.1. Classification (NCBI taxonomy): domain Eukaryota; kingdom Metazoa; phylum Chordata; class Chondrichthyes; order Myliobatiformes; family Dasyatidae; genus Hemitrygon; species Hemitrygon akajei. Next base: position 2,947,523 of record NW_027331941.1, read on the forward strand.
CCGTTGCCTTTGATGCCGTGTCCAGTGAAGCACCTGTCAATCTCTGTCTTCAATACTGATCCAGCCCTCCCATGTGACCTAATGTTCGAGACTGGATTTCCATGTATGACCTTTCTGATGGCCACATAGGCAACATCTGTCACCTATCCCCCATCAGTCGTCGTCATCATCATCAGGGGCCGTGCCCAGTTTGAGCTTTGGCTGCCACGGCCCACACACTCCTGTTTCGGGTCAAGCGTATTCATTTCCAGTTCCCTGGCTGCTGTCTCCATCGTCGTTTGTCTTTGCCTTTCTCTTGCTTTCTTCCCTTCAATCTTTCCCATAATTACCGTGCATTCTAACTCCTCTTTCCTAATCACAAGTCCAATGAAGTTACAATTCCTAATTTCCTAATCACAAGTCCAATGAAGTTACAATTCCTAATTTCCTAATCACAAGTCCAATGAAGTTACAATTCCTAATTTCCTAATCACAAGTCCAATGAAGTTACAATTCCTAATTTCCTAATCACAAGTCCAATGAAGTTACAATTCCTAATTTCCTAATCACAAGTCCAATGAAGTTACAATTCCTAATTTCCTAATCACAAGTCCAATGAAGTTACAATTCCTAATTTCCTAATCACAAGTCCAATGAAGTTACAATTCCTAATTTCCTAATCACAAGTCCAATGGAGTTACAATTCCTAATTTCCTAATCACAAGTCCAATGGACTCCTGACGGAGGGTCTCGGCCCGAAACGTCGACGGCGCTTCTCCCTGTAGATGCTGCCCGGCCTGCTGCGTTCCACCAGCATTTTGTGCGTGTTGTTGTTTGAATTTCCAGCATCGGCAGATTTCCTCGTGTTTGCTCCAGTGAAGTTAAGTTGCCTTTTCATGATCTCGTACGTTATTTCTGTGCTTGCCCGGTTCACGACGTCCTCGTTTGATACTCGTTTCATCCAAGATATTCTTTGCATCCTGCTCAGAAACCACATCTCTGCTGCTTCAGTTTGTTTCCTCATGTTACTGGATATTGTCCTACATTCTGAACCTTATAACATAACTGGATAAATGTAACGTTCCAGTGCTCTGTAGCGGGTTGTCATGCCCAGTTTAGCGTTGGTCATTCTGGTAAAGGTGTCTTTTGCCATCCCTATTCTTCTTTTGATGTTCATGTTGCACCTGCCAGCTAATGTCATCCAGCTTCCGAAGTAGCAGAAGTTCTGTACTTTGTTTATGTCTTCCCCGTTTATTCTCGGCCTGCAGATGGGATTCTCCTTTTTGAATATCACCGTACAGTCTGTCTTTTTGCAATTGATAGATGGACCCATTTTTGCACTTTCTTCAACAACTATATCAATTAAGTTTAGATAGATAGATACTTTATTCATCCCCATGGGGAAATTCAACATTTTTTCCAATGTCCCATACACTTATTGTAGCTAAACTAATTACATACAATACTTAACTCAGTAAAAATATGATATGCATCTAAAATCACCCTCTCAAAAAGCATTAATAATAGCTTTTAAAAAGTTCTTAAGTAGTTTACTTAAATACATTGAGTCCTAACCCCGGCACTTTAACATATCTTACTCCTGGCGGTTGAATTGTAAAGCCGAATGGCATTGGGGAGTATTGATCTCTTCATCCTGTCTGAGGAGCATTGCATCGATAGCAACCTGTCGCTGAAACTGCTTCTCTGTCTCTGGATGGTGCTATGTAGAGGATGTTCAGGGTTTTCCATGATTGACCGTAGCCTACTCAGCGCCCTTCGCTCTGCTACCGATGTTATACTCTCCAGTACTTTGCCCACGACAGAGCCCGCCTTCCTTACCAGCTTATTAAGACGTGAGGCATCCCTCTTCTTAATGCTGCCTCCCCAACACACTACCACAAAGAAGAGGGCGCTCTCCACAACTGACCTATAGAACATCTTCAGCATCTCACTACAAACATTGAATGACGCCAACCTTCTAAGGAAGTACAGTCGACTCTGTGCCTTCCTGCACAAGGCATCTGTGTTGGCAGTCCAGTCTAGCTTCTCGTCTAACTGTACTCCCAGATACTTGTAGGTCTTAACCTGCTCCACACATTCTCCATTAATGATCACTGGCTCCATATGAGGCCTAGTAGTTATTCCTCCATACTTTTGCAATTAACAGGGTGTCATCCGCTCCTCATCGGTACTCCGTGTAAACTCTTTGGAGAATGCTCTAACCCACCTCAGAAATGCAATCTTCCATGCGGAAAACCTTGCCGACTGCCCCAAATCAATTCTTGTCAGAGCACTGATTAATATTTCCTGTCCCTCGAAGTCCCCTCCATTGACTTGTCCACCACTAATGTCCATCTCACTGCCCTTTTGTTCTCTGGCTCAACTTTGCTACCGTTCTTAAACGAATGTCGACACTTAGTCTTCAAGTGCATCACCAATGGGGGGGAAAAAGGCTGCTTAGAGCCCTCTGCAGTTCCATTGTCAGTTTCCCGTTAGATAAGAGACACACTTTTCTCAAGATCTGGAAATCATCCACTTCAATATGCTTCAAGACTGACGGTATTGAATCGAATTGACTTTATTACTTACATCCTTCACGTACATGACGAGTGAAAATCCTTACGTTACATATCCTTCTAAATGTGCTATTTGCAGTAATTTGTAATAAATACTATGTACAACAGTATGACATAGAAATACAGTTGCATCAGCATGATCAGTGTGATGGCCTGGTGGAAGATGTCCTGAAGCCTGTTGGTCCTGGCGTTTCCTGGATGCTGGCACCTTGTGGGTGGGGTGACTCGGGTCCTCAATGATCCTTCAGGCCCTTTTTACACACCTGTCACTGTAAATGCCCTGAATAGTGGGAAGTTCACATCTACAGATGCGCTGGGCTGTCCGCACCACTCTCTGCAGAGTCCTGCGATTGAGGGAAGTACAGTTCCCATACCAGGCAGTGATGCAGCCACTCAGGATGCTCTCAATTGTGGCCCCTGTAGAAAGTCCTCAGGATTTGGGGGCCCAAACCAAACTTCCTCAACCATCTGATGTGAAAGAGACACTGTTGTGCCTTTTTCACCACACAGCCGGTGTGTACAGACCACGTGAGATCCTCGGTGGCTTATGCTGAGGAACTTAAATCTGTTCACCCTCTCAACCCCAGGTCCATTGATGTCAATCGGGGTCAGCCCATCTCCATTCCTCCTGTCGTCCACAACCAGCTCCTTTGTTCTTGCGACATTGAGGGAGAAGTCGTTCTTTTGACACCATTGTGTCAAGGTGATGACTTCTTCCCTGAGGGCTGCCTTATTATTATTTGAGATTAAGCCCATCAGTGTAGTATCATCAGCAAATTGAATTAGCAGATTGGAGCTGTGGGTGGTGAGACAGTTATGGGCATACAGAGAGTAAAGGAGGGGGCTGAGGACACAGCCCTGAGGGGCAGAGGTGAGGGAGCCCTCTCTTACCAGCTGCCGGTGATCTGACAGGAAGTCCAGGATCCATCTGCGCAAGGCAGGGTGAAGGCCGAGGTCTCTGAGCTTCTTGTCGAGCCTGGAGGGAATTACGGCGTTGAGTGTACCCTGTAGTTAGAAAAAACATAAATGGTCCAATATATCGCAGCTTATTTCCTTTAATTCCTTAACTTGCGTGACGTTCTCCACAGTGAGATATAATCAGGAAAAAAAATCCAAAAAAAAATCACCTATCTCCATTGCCCTCCAACGTAGTCGATCATGTTGATCTTTAAAGACGCCGGTTCTCTCTGGGAAAAAAATCACCTATCTCCATTGCCACATAGTCGATCATGTTGATCTTGAAAGATGCCAATTCTCTCTCTTGCGACACCATTTACTCTTAGTACACCTATGAAGTGCTTTTGGATTCTCCTTCACCTTGCCTGCAGGTGCATTCCGTGGCCTCTTTGGTTGCCCTCCTTAATACCCCACTTAATTATTCTGTGCTGCGCACTGATCGTGTTTATTATAATTACTCGCCACGCCAGTGGGACATGGTAAGAGCGAAGGGAATAAGTTTTGTATTCTCGCGTAGTTTGCGCCTCGGGACCGTGCAGGTCACGCCTTTGCCGACCACCTGAAGCCGTTTAAATATCCCTCCAAGACTTCCGGGAACAATCGCCCTCGTTGGAGCTGAGGGTGAGTCTCGGAAGTGTGACGACCCGGTCTGAGGCTGCGTGCTGGCAGTGACTTCCGGTTTGCTCTTGGCACTGCGTTGTGTCGGCAAAAGATTCCGACGGTGACCATGAAGCTGAGGGAGTGGTTAAAGAAACGTGGGGTGATGAAGGTCATTTCCCTGGGGGGACGTGATAACATTTATGAAGTCACAGAACAAGCTGTGAACAACGTATAAAGAAAGGTTGCAGGAGAGTGTTAGCACTGAGGATAGCGTACCTAACGTGCATTGAACAAGGAGAGAGGGAGAGAGAGAGAGAGAGAGAGAAGGGTGGGAGAGAGAGCGAGTGGTGGAGAGAAAGGGGGGGCAGAGCGAGTGAACAGGAGAGGGAAAGAGAGAGGGACAGAGAGAGTGTGTAAAACGGGGAGAGAGAGACAGGACAGAGAGAGGGGCAAGATAGAGAGGAGAGGGGAGAGAGAGTGAGCATGAGGGGGGGTTTTCACAGTTGAGAGTTAATAACAGGCAGGATTAGTGACCGAGAGAGAGAGAGAGAGAGAGAAGGAGAGAGAGTGGGTGGGAGGGGGAGGGAAGAGAGGGGCAGAGATAGAGAGAGGGAGAGAAACAGGATCAGAGGGATTGAAAGAGTGAGGTAGACAGAGACAGACAGATGGGGAGAGAGTGAGAGAGGGGGACAGTGATAGTCAGCAAGAGAGAGTAGCAGCCACAGGTAATGTCAGTAAGGATCAGTGAGAGAGAGAGAGTTACTGACAAGATGGATGGGTAAGAGAGGGATGCCGAGGGAGAGGTTCTTTGTGAGAGTGTTGCACTGCGAAACCTGCAGTTAGAGACGGTCGGGGAGGGATAAGGGGAGGACTTTATGATAGATAGCTTTGGTGGGAGAGATTTTCAGTAAGAGTGAGGGTCAGTGTGCGAGAAAGAGGGTCAATGAGACGCAGAATCAATGAGAGTGGAGAGCGAGTGAATGAGGGAAAGGTGTAGGGAGAGGACAGTTTGATTTAGTAAGGTAGACACGAGAGAGCAGACAGAACGAGAGTCTGTGGGAGAGGGTCAGTGAGAGTCTGTGTAAATGAGAGAGAGCGAGGGGGAGCCAGAGAGAGAGATTGAGAGGGGTGGAGGGGGGGTGTGGGGGAGGGGGGGGAGAGAGGGAGAGGGGGAGAGAGAGAGAGATATCACAGTCTGAGGATGACTTGGCAGGGTTTGCTCCAGACTGTGTGTCTGACACCTGACAGTTTGTATAATCCACAGGAGTGGATTTAGCAAGACCTGTGGGACTGGTCAAAGTAAAGCCTTGCCCGGAGTCAATTTTAGAAAACCTGGCGCATTTATTTTTCAACATAGTCCCCTCCTACGTTTACACACTGAGTCCAGCGGTCGTGGAGCGTACGGATCTTGGACCTCCAGAAAGTGTCCACAGCAGGGGTGGTTGATAAGTTCGTGGCCTTGGGTAGAAGGAGATGAGTTATTAACTTCAAACTTTCTGCATAATCACTCAAAGAGTTGAGCTGCTCGTGCTTGTAACGAGAGCTGTGTAACTCATCTCCTTCTACCTTAGGCCTCCACATCCACCCTATTTAGTCCATTGAACATTGTGTAGGTGTGCATGTGTGTGTGTGTATACATACATACATATACACATACTTTTACGTATCCGTGTACAGATAAAAGAGGTTCAATCATGAAAAATGAGGGGGGAGAAAATGTACTGAGGTAGTGTTCATGGGTTGGATCTCCATTCAGAAATCGGATGGCGGAGGGAAAGAAGCCGTTCCTGAATTGCTGAATGTGTGCCTTTGGGCTCCTGCACCTCCCCCCTTACGGTAGACATGGGAAGAGGGCATGTCCTGGGTGGTCGGGGTCCTTAATGACGGATACTGCCTTTTTGAGGCACCTTGAAGATGTCCTGGATGCTGGGGGAGCTGGTGCCAATGATGGAGTTGACAGAGTTTACAATGCTCTGCAGTTTCTGTTGACCTGTGCCCCCCCCCCCGCCCCCCACATTCCAGGCAGTGACGCTGCCCGGTAAAGGCTCAGTACATCAATAGAAATTTTCGAGTCTCTTTGGTGACAGACCAAATCTCCTCGTATTACTCACAAAATATAACCACTGTCGTGCCTTAGTTTGTATTTGCATCAATATGCTGAGTCCGGGATAGATCCTCGGAGATCTATCACGCCCAGGAACTTAAAATTGCGCACCCTTTCCGCTTCTGATCTCTCTACGAGCTGGTGCGCGTTCCCTCGTCTGACCGTTCCTGAAGTCGACGATCAGTTCTCTGCTTTTACTGATGTTGAATGCAAGGTTGTTCACGTGACACCGCTCAACTAGCTGATACATCTCCCTCTGGTATGCCTTCTTGTCACCCATCTGAAATTCTGTCAACAATAGTTGTGTTGTGTCCTTCTGCAGCTGTACACCTAGAGGATGTTATGAGAATGCAGGGTGACTTGGACAGGCTAGGTGAGTGGGCAAATGTATGGCAGATGCAGTTTATGGTGGATAAATGTGAGGTTATCCACTTTGGTGGCAAGAACAGGAAGGCAGATTACTATCTAAATGGAGTCAAGTTAGGAAAAGTGGAAGTACAACGAGATCTAGGTGTACATTGGTCAATGAAAGCAAGCATGCAGGAACAGCAGGCAGTGAAGAAAGCCAATGGCATGCTGGCCTTTATAACTAGAGGAATTAAGTATAGGAATAAAGAGGTCCTTCTAGATAGATAGATAGATACTTTATTCATCCCCATGGGGAAATTCAACATTTTTTCCAATGTCCCATACACTTGTTGTAGCAAAACTAATTACATACAATACTTAACTCAGTAAAAATATGATATGCATCTAAATCACTATCTCAAAAAGCATTAATAATAGCTTTTAAAAAGTTCTTAAGTAATTTACTTAAATACATTGAGTCCTAACCCCGGCACTTTAACATATCTTACTCCTGGCGGTTGAATTGTAAAGCCGAATGGCATTGGGGAGTATTGACCTCTTCATCCTGTCTGAGGAGCATTGCATCGATAGCAACCTGTCGCTGAAACTGCTTCTCTGTCTCTGGATGGTGCTATGTAGAGGATGTTCAGGGTTTTCCATAATTGACCGTAGCCTACTCAGCGCCCTTCGCTCAGCTACCGATGTTATACTCTCCAGTACTTTGCCCACGACAGAGCCCGCCTTCCTTACCAGCTTATTAAGACGTGAGGCGTCCCTCTTCTTAATGCTGCCTCCCCAACACGCCACCACAAAGAAGAGGGCGCTCTCCACAACTGACCTATAGAACATCTTCAGCATCTCACTACAGACATTGAATGACGCTAACCTTCTAAGGAAGGACAGTCGACTCTGTGCCTTCCTGCACAAGGCGTCTGCGTTGGTAGTCCAGTCTAGCTTCTCGTCTAACTGTACTCCCAGATACTTGTAGGTCTTAACCTGCTCCACACATTCTCCATTAATGATCACTGGCTCCATATGAGGCCTAGATCTCCTAAAGTCCACCACCATCTCCTTGGTCTTGGTGATATTGAGACGCAGGTAGTTTGAGTTGCACCATATCACAAAGTCCTGTATCAGTTTCCTATACTCCTCCTCCTGTCCATTCCTAACACACCCCACTATGGCCGTGTCATTAGCGAACTGCACATGGCAGGACTCCGAGCTATATTGGAAGTCTGATGTGTACAGGGCCCTGGTGAGACCCCACCTGGAGTATTGTGTGCCGTTTTGGTCTCCAAATTTGAGGAAGGACATTCTTGCTATTGAGGGAGTGCAGCGTAGGTTCACGAGGTTGATTCCTGGGATGGCGGGACTGTCCTATGTTGAAAGATCGGAGCGACTGGGCTTGTATACACTGGAATTTAGAAGGATGAGAGGGGATCTGATAGAAACATATAAGATTATTAAGGGATTGGACACACTGGAGGCAGGAAACATGTTCCCGCTGATGGGTGAGTCCAGAACCAGAGGCCACAGTTTAAGAATAAGGGGTAGGCCATTTGGAAACAGAGATGCGGAAAAACTTTTTCACCCAGAGAGTGGTGGATATGTGGAATGCTCTGCCCCAGAAGGCAGAGGAGGCCAATTCTCTGGATGCTTTCAGGAGAGAGTTAGATAGAGCTCTTATAGATAACGGGGACAAGGGATACGGGGAGAAGGCAGGAACAGGGTACTGATTGTGGACGATCAGCCACGATCACAGAGAATGGCGGTGCTGGCTAGAAGGGCCGAATGGCCTACTCCTGCGCCTACCGTCGATTGTCGATTGTCAGCAAATCGGTGGAAGGCACTTGAGCTCTGCCGGGCTACATGGTCATGGGTGTAGAGAGAGCAGAGCACTGGGCTTTTGAGGCGTGCCGGTGTGATGACCGGCGGGGATGTTATTTTTGATCCGCGCAGACTGTGGTCGTCTGGGGAGGAAGTCGAGGATCCGGCAGCAGAAGGAGGTGCAGAAGCCCAAGTTCTGCAGCTTCTTGCTCAGGCCTGCGAGACTACTCGTGTGAAACTCTGACCCGCGGTCGACAGACGGCTTTTGGCGTGAGTGCTCGTGTTGTCCAGGCGATTCAACGTCATGCCAGGAGCCACCGGGGCCCTGACTCACTGCCGACCTCCTGTGGCGATGGGAGAGATTGCAGTGGGTCCAGGTCTTTGTTGGGGTGGCAGCTGATTCTAGCCATGACCAACCTCCCAGAGCTCTGCATCACAGCAGATGCAAATGTAACACTTACCCAACAGGCTGCTATATGTCTAGGGGAAAAGGAGATCCAGCCACTCACCAACCCCGCCTCCCGTACACGCAGGTGCTGTGAGAATCGCGTTTATGCCTTGCGCCCGTCAACAGTATCAAACCCACAACAAATACCGGTATGAAATACACTTTAAAGAGTTTACTAAAATTAAAAGAGTATTAGGCAATACAATATATATATATATATATATATATATATATATATATATAAGAAAAAAACAAAAGGCGCCAACTTATCAAAGTTCAGTCAGTTTAGTGCACATCGGTGGAGCTCATCCAGCGAACCATTCGACTCCTCGGTGGTCGTCCTCCCGAAACTTCCACTTCGGACTTCCCGGTGGTCGTCCGAGCGCACGTCCTCCTTCCTCGGCGTCTTCCTCCGGACTTCCCTCACACTCCCAAGCCCGCGCAACCCCTCCCCCAAGTTCCCAGCCTCACAAAACACAATAGCGTTCCCCATTGATTAACAAATGAATACAATTACCATATCAGCCATTCTAAAGCGAAACAACGGCGAGAGAAACTTTTAACAGACAAAGAAGCATTCCTGCTCGTAACAAACCAAAGAAGCCCTTTCTAGTAACATACACAGGACATTGTACACGAGTGTTAGTGGATGACGGACGTTATGGCAACTCATCCTGATCTCACTCGAATCGGACTGTCTCAGAATCGGAATCCGGTTTATTATCACCGGCGTGTGTCGTGAAATTCGCTAGCTTAGCGGCAGCAGATCAATGCCGTACACAATCTAGAGAAGGAAGAAGGGAAGAACAGTAATAACTAAGTGTTATCAGTTACAGTATTGTTACGAACCCCGTAACTGGGTGTCTTACCAGCAAAGATAGGAGTAGCCGTTGAAGTCTGATGATACTATTTTTAACAGTATTTATGAATAAAAATACACAAAAATAATATCATTGCAAATATACAGATAATATACGTCGTCAATACTAAACTGAAAAGTGCGGGTATAATAATAATCGATAAGAAGTAAGCTCTATCGTTGTCTAGGGGATAATGAATTGTCGGATGGAAATATAAAGTTCAGTTCATACAGGCTGCCGTATATTAAATAGATTAAAAAATCATACAGAAACAGAAATAATATATGTTAAAAAAGTGAGCTCAAGGATCAATATCCATTGAAGAATATGATGTCAGAGGGGAAGAAACTGCCCCTTCCATGGGCATCAAGGATAGAGGGCCACGAAGGAGCGAAAAGAGGGAGGATGACCAAAGGCAGGCCATGGGCAGATCAGGAGATGAGGGGACAGGGGGAATAGGAAACGTGAAATTTGCCAACTTAGCAGCCGCAGCAGTTCAATGCGATCTTTAATATTGAAGAAGATGTTAATAGTAAATAAGTAAATCAATTACTGTATATGTATATTGAATAGATTAAAATCATGCAGAAGAAACTTAAATAATATATATTAAAAAAGTGAGGTAGTGTTCAAGGGTTCAATGTCCATTTGGGAATCGGATGGCAGAGGGGAAGAAGCTGTTCCTGAATCGCTGAGTGTGTGCCTTCAGGCTTCTGTACCTCCTACCCGACGGTAACAGTGAGAAAAGGGCACACCCTGGGTGCTGGGGGTCCTTAACAATGGATGCTGTCTTTCTGAGACACCGTTCCCTGAAGACAGAAACACAGACTACCTGCAGCACAATACAGGCCCTTCAGCCCACAAATGTGTGCTGAACAAGTACTAACATTAGAAATAACCTAGGGTTACACATAGCCCTCTATTTTTCTGAGCTCCATGTACCTGTCCAGGAGTCTCATCGTATCCGCCTCCACCACTGTCGCCGGCAGCCCATTCCACGCACTGAGAACTCTCAGCGTAAAAAAACTTATCCCTGACATCTCCTCTGTACCTGCTTCCAAGCACCTTAAAACTATGCCCCCTCATGGTAGCCATTTCAGCCCTGGGAAAAAGCCTCTGACTGTCTACATGATCAATGCCTCTCATCATCTTATACACCTCTATCAGGTCACCTCTCATCGTCCATCGTCCCAAGGAAAAAAGGCCGAGTTCACTCAACCTGTTCTCATAAGACATGCTCCCCAATCCAGGCAACATCCTTGTAAATCTCCTCTGCACCCTTTCTATGGTTTCCACATCCTTCCTGTAGGGAGGCGACCAGAATTGAGTACAGTACTCCAAGTGGGGTCTGACCAGGGTCCTATATAGCTGCAACATTACCTCTTGGCTCTTAAACTCAATCCCACGATTGATGAAGGCCAAAGCACCGTATGCCTTCTTAACCACAGAGTCAACCTGCGCAGCTGCTTTGAGTGTCCTATGGACTCGGACCCCAAGATCCCTCTGATCCTCCACACTGCCAAGAGTCTTACCATTAATGCTGTATTCTGCTAGCATATTTGACCTACCAAAATGAACTACTTCACACTAATGAGGGTTGAACTCCATCTGCCATTTCTCAGCCCAGTTTTGCTTCCTATCGATGTCCCACTGTAACCTCTGACAGCCCTCCACACTATCCACAACACCTCCAACCTTTGTGTCATCAGCAAATTTACTAACCCATCCCTCTACATCTTCATCCAGGTCACTTATAAAAATCATGAAGAATAGGGGTCCCAGAACAGATCCCTGAGGCACTCCACTGCTGACCGACCTACATGCAAAATATGACCCGTCTGCAGCCAGTCTTTGTCTTCTGTGGGCAAGCCATTTCTGGATCCACAAAGCATTATCCCCTTGGATCACATGCCTCCTTACTTTCTCAATAAGCCTTGCATGGGATACCATGTCAAATGCCTTGCGGAAATCCATATACACTAAATCTACTGCTCTACCTTCATCAATGTGTTTAGTCACATCCTCAAAAAATTCAATCAGGCTGGTAAGGCATGACCTGCCCTTGACAAAGCCGTGCTGACTATTCCTAATCATATTATGCCTCTCCAAATGTTCATAAATCCTGCCTCTCAGGATCTTCTCCATCAACTTTCCAACCACTGAAATAAGACTCACTGATCTATAATTTCCTGGGCTATCTCTACTTCCTTTCTTGAAGAAATGATCTGGATGATGGGGTGGTAAATTGGATTAGTAAGTATACAGACGATACTAAGGTAGGTGGCGTTGTGGATAATGAAGTAGGTTTTCAAAGCTTGCAGAGAGATTTAGGCCAGTTAGAAGAGTGGGCTGAACGATGGCAGATGGAGTTTAATGCTGATAAGTGTGAGGTGCTACATTTTAGTAGGAATAATCCAAATAGGACATACATGGTAAATGGTAGGGCATTGAAGAATGCAGTAGAACAGGGTGATCTAGAAATAATGGTGCATAGTTCCCTGAAGGTGGAATCTCATGTGGATAGTGTGGTGAAGAAAGCTTTTGGTATGCTGGCCTTTATAAATCAGAGCATTGAGTATAGGAGTTGGGATGTAATGTTAAAATTGTACAAGGCATTGATACGACCGAATTTGGAGTATTGTGTACAGTTCTGGTCACTGAATTATAGGAAAGATGTCAACAAAATAGAGAGAGTACAGAGAAGATTTACTAGAATGTTACCTGGGTTTCAGCACCTAAGTTACAGAGAAAGGCTGAACAAGTTAGGTCTTCATTCTTTGGAGCGTAGAAGGTTGAGGGGGGACTTGATAGAGGTATTTAAAATTATGAGGGGGATAGATCGAGTTGACGTGGATAGGCTTTTTCCATTGAGAGTAGGGGAGATTCAAACAAGAGGACATGAGTTGAGAGTTAGGGGGAAAAAGTTTAGGGGTAACACGAGGGGGAACTTCTTTACTCAGAGGGTGGTAGCTGTGTGGAATGAGCTTCCAGTAGAAGTGGTAGAGGCAGGTCTGGTACTGTCATTTAAAGTAATATTGGATAGGTATATGGACAGGAAAAGAATGGAGGGTTATGGGCTGAGTGCAGGTCAGTGGGACTAGGTGAGAGTAAGCGTTCGGCACGGACTAGAAGGGCCGAGATGGCCTGTTTCCGTGCTGTAATTGTTATATGGTTATAAGAAAGGCAACAACATCTGCAACCCTCCATTCCTCCGGAACCTCTTCCGTCACCATTGATGATGCAAAAATCCTTCTCATGGCCCCTTCTGGCTCTCCTAATTTCCTTCTTAAGCTCCTTCCTAGTAGCCTTATAGTCTTCTGGATCTCTAACATTACCTAGCTCTCTGAACCTGTTGCAAGCTCTTCTTCTTGACTAGATTTATTAAAGCCTTTGCACACCAAGGTTCCTGTACCGTACTATCCCATACCTGTCTCATTGGAACGTACCTATGCTGAACTTCATGCAAATATCCCCTAAACATTTGAAACATATCTTCCATATATTTCTCTGAGAACATCTGTTTCCAATTTATAGAACATCGTACTTAGAATAGTACAGCACATTACAGGCCCTTTGGCCCACAGTGTCGTGCTGACTCTTAAACCCTGCCTCCCATATAACCCCCCCACCTTAAATTCCTCCATATGCTTCCAAGTTGCTGCCTGCTAGCCTCAAATTTCCCTTCACACCAATTAAAAGCTTTTCTAATCAAGACGTACAGACCAGCTGGATGAACTCAGCAGGTCGGGCAGCATCCGTTGAAATGAGCAGTCAACGTGTCGGGCCGAGACCCTTCATCAGGACTGAAGAGGGAGGGGGTAGGGGCCCCATAAAGAAGGTGGGGGGAGGGTGGAAAACCAATCAGAGGAAAGATCAAGGGATGGGGGAGGGGAAGCAGGGAGGGGGTAGGCAGGAGAGGTGAAGAAGGAATCTAAGGGGAAAGCACTATGGGTAGAAGAAGAAGGCAGAATCATGAGAGAGGTGATAGGCCGCTAGAAGAGGAGGCAGAGTGAAAGTGGGAGGGGGGAAGGGAGAGGGAGGGAATTACCAGAAGTTGAATTCGATGTTCATACCAAGGGGCTGGAGACTACCCAGACGGTATATGAGATGTTGTTCCTCCAACCTGAGTTTGGCCTCATCATGGCAGTAGAGGAGGCCATGTGTAGACATATCCGGATGGGAATGTGAAGCAGAGTTGAAGTGAGTGGCAACCGGGAGATCCTGTCTGTTGTGGCGGACGGAGCGGAGGTGCTCGACGAAGCGGTCCCCAATCTGCGTCAGGTCTCGCCGGTGTAGAGGAGGCCGCACCGGATGCAATAGATTACCCCAACAGACTCACAAGTGAAGTGTTGCCTCACCTGGAAGGACTGTTTGGGGCCCGGAATGGTGGTAAGAGAGGAGGTGTGAGGAGAGGTGTAGCACTTACACTTGCAGGGATAAGTACCAGGTGGGAGATCTGTGGGGAGGGACGTGTGGACCAGGCAGTCGCAGAGGGAACGATCCCTGCGAAAAGCAGAGAGGGGTAGAGAGGGAAAGATGTCCTTAGTGGTGGGGTCCTGTTGAAGGTGGCGGAAGTTGCGGAGGATAATACGCTGGATCCGGAGGCTGGTGGGGTGGTAGGTGAGGACAAGGGGAACACGGTCCCTGTTGCAGTGACGGGAGGATGGGGGTGAGGGCCTTAGTGCGGGAAATGGAGGAGATGCGGGTGAGGGCATAGTTGATGACGGCAGAAGGGAAACCACGATTCTGAAAGAAAGAGGACATTTGGGATGTCCTGGAACAGAAAGCCTTTCTAACTTGTCTGTTCCAATCCCTTTACAATGCTGTGGTAAAGGAGGTAGTATTGTGATCACTACCTTCAAAATGCTCTCCCACTGAGAGATCTGACACCACCTGACCAGGTTCATTTCCCAATACCAGATCAAGTAACAGCCTCTCCTCTTGTAGGCTGATCTACATATTGTGTCAGGAAACATTCCTGAACACACCTAACAAACTCCACCCCATCTAAACCCCTTGCTCTAGGGCATATACGTCAAACTCAAGGCCCGCGGGCCATATCCGGCCCGCGGTGGAATTATCTTTGGCCCGCGAGATAATATCTAATTACTATTAAAGCTGGCCCCAGTAATCGAAGCACCTATGGCGTATGATATGGCTAATGCTGAGTTTATTCAGGTACCAGGTTTTCAGGGTTTTTAGTGTTTATTCGGCAGTCTTTTTCATAAGAAACGGAATTTGTAAAGTGAAACACTTTGTAGTTATAGCAGAGACACATGAGAGCAGGCTGAAAAAACGGAGGCAACGAAAGCTGCGTTCGCACGCGTCCGACTGATCCGGCCCGCATGAAGCTGCATTTTGCTCAATCCGGCCCGTGACCTCAAATGAGTTTGACACCCTTGTGAGAGGGAATGCCAATCAAATTTGTGAAAAATTAAAATCTCCAACCACGACAACCCTGTTATTATTACACCTTTCCAGAATCTGTCTCCCTGTCTGCTCTTTGAAGTGCCTGTTACTATTGGGTGGTTTATAAAAAACACCCAGTAGTGTTATTGACCCCGTACTGTTCCACCCACAGAGACTCTGTAGACAACCCCTCCATGTCTTCTTCCTTTTCTGTAGCCGTGACACTATCCCTGATCAACAGTGCCACGCCCCCACCTATTTTGCCTCCCTCCCTGTCCTTTCTGAAACATCTTAAACCTGGCACTTGAAGTAACCATTCCTACCCCTGAACCATCCAAGTCTCTGTAATGGCCACCACATCACAGCTCCAAGTACTGATCTACGCTCTAACCTCATCCACTTTATTCATAATACTCCTTTTGCATTAAAATAGACACATCTCAAACCATCGGTCTGAGCGCCTCCCTTCTCTATCACCTGCCTGTCCTCCCTCTCGCACTGTCCCCAAGCTTTCTCTATTTGTGAGCCAACCTCCATCTCTTCAGTTTGGTTCCATCCCCCCCCCCCCCAAACAATTCTAGTTTAAACTCTCCCCAGTAGCCTCAGGAAACCTCCCTGGCAGGATATTGGTCCCCCTGGGTTTCATGTGCAACCCGTCCTTCTTGTACAATTCACTCCTGCCCCAAAAGAGGTCCCAGAGATCCAGAAATCTGAATCCCTGCCCCCGCTCCAATCCCTCAGCCACGTATTTATCCTCCACCTCAGTCTATTCCCATACTCACTGTCACGTGGCACAGGCAGTAATCCCGAGATTACTACCTTTGAGGTCCTGCTTCTCAACGTCCTTCCTAACTCCTTGTAGTCTGTTTTCAGGACCTCCTCCCTTTTCCTACCTATGTCGTTGGTACCAATATGTACCACAACCTCTGGCTGTTCACCTTCCCACTTCAGGATATTGTGGTCACGATCAGAAACATCCTGGACCCTTGCACCTGGCACACAGATGTCCTGGGTACTTTGTAGACCAGTACCCAAGATGGAGGTGACTAAATTTACGACCCTCTGCTGCTACTTTTGGTCCTGAGAAGTAGACACACCCCGCCCCCATACCAGACAGTGATGCAGCCTGTCAGAATGCTCTCCACGGTACAACTATAGAAGTTTCTGAGTGTATTGGTTGACATGCCAAATCTCTTCAAACTCTTAATGAAATATAGCCGCTGTCTTGCCTTCTTTATAACTGCACCGATGTGTTGGGACCAGGTTAGATCCTCAGAGATCTTGACACCCAGGAACTTGAAACGGCTCACTCTCTCCCCTTCTGACCCCTCTATGAGGATCGGTACGTGTTCCTTCATCTTACCCTTCCTGAATTCCACAATCAGCTCTTTGGTCTTACTGACGTTGAGTGCCAGGTTGTTGCTGTGACACCACACCACTAGTTGGCATATCTCACTCCCGTCCGCCCTCTCGTCACCACCTGAGATTCTACCAACAATGGTTGTATCATCAGCAAATGTATAGATGGTATTTGAGCTATGCCTAGCCACACAGTCATGGGTATGGAGAGGGTAGAGCAGTGGGCTAAGCACACACCCCTGAGGTGCACCCTATTTTTCAATATATTTGTCCAAATGTTTTCTTCTTCTTCTTTTACGGCGGTTGGCACCCAGCTTAATGGTGCATTACCGCCACCTTCTGCTCCGGAGTGCAGATCAGATGATAGACTTACATTCTAAATCCCTTCTCTCTCTCTCTCACACACACACACACTCTCTCTCTCTCTCTCTCTCCCTCTCTCACTCTCACTCTCTCTCTCACACTCTCACTCTCTCTCTCACTCTCTCTCACTCTCTCTCACTCTCTCTCACTCTCTCTCTCACACTCTCTCTCACACTCTCTCACACTCTCTCACACTCTCTCTCACACTCTCTCACACACTCTCACACTCTCACTCTCTCTCTCTCACACACACACACTTTACCCTTCCTTCTTTGGCTATCCTAGTACCTGATGCCTGCTTATCCATCATATTCGATATAAAAAAAACCCTGTATCCCTTAAGAAAGCTAAAGCTACCCTGACCTGTGCTCTCTCACCCATGCCCACTAACCCTTTTAATGTGAATTCCTGCATCCCCAATTCCCTTAGATTAATTCCCATCATCTTTCTCTGTATCCCTTACTTCCTGCAACTCAGAATTACGTTCTTTTTTTTGTAATTTTTTTTATTGAAGTTCATCATCAAACTAACATTTCCATAAGATGTATCTCAGACATTGTACATATATATCATATTATCATATATGTCACAAATCTCCATCCACATAGTATTTATCTGAGGTATACACTTATAGAAAAGAGTGGAAAGAAAAAACAAGCAAAAGGAAAGAACTATGTACAAAGTAGGGAGTGATCCTTTTTTTTTTACAACATATTCATTGATTTGTGAGAATAAAATCAGGCCTATGAGGCAATATGTAGTTAACCCATTTTTCCCAGTTTGAATCAAATTGTTCCAGACAGACAGACATACTTTATTGATCCCGAGGGAAATTAGGTTTCGTTACAGTCGTTCCAACCAAGAATAGTGAAGAAATATAGCAATATAAAAACATAAATAATTAAATAATAATAAGTTAATCATGCCAAGTGTAAATAAGTCCAGGACCAGCCTATTGGCTCAGGGTGTCTGACACTCCGAGGGAGGATTTGTAAAGTTTGATGGCCACAGGTAGGAATGACTTCCTATGACGCTCAGTGTTACATCTCGGTGGAATGAGTCTCTGGCTGAATGTACTCCTGTGCCTAACCAGTACATTATGGAGTGGATGGGAGACGTTGTCCAAGATGGCATGCAACTTGGACAGCATCCTCTTTTCAGACACCACCGTCAGAGAGTCTAGTTCCACCCCCACAACATCACTTATGACTAACACATGCTGTTATTGTCTCCATTTTGTAAATGTCGATTGTAATTTCCATCCATGCATTTAAAGTTGGGCTCTCCTCTGATAACCATTTCCTAGTAAGAGTTCTTTTTTTACCAGCCACCAATAGTATGTTTTGGGTATATACCTCAAGAATGGTTGAAAAGAGATAAATATTTAAAGAACTACATGTTCTACTGACTCCTCTTCCTGACATTCCTCACAAAAACCTGTCTGGTGTTTCCCTATGATTTTCAATGATTTGTTTAGCGCACAGTGCCCCGGCCTTAACCTAGTCCACACCTACCCTAGTACCGGTAACACTCTTTTGTCTTTGATACAAATGCCTCCCTTTCCCCTCTCTGTTGCATCGTACAAATGTTTTAAAATTATAATTTGACCAGCCTCTCCGACATCTTCTGGCATCTCTGTCCACGCTCTGCGTACCAAAGTTCATATTATTATCGAAGCACGTAACCCTGCCATTCTGCAGGTAGCGATGAAACCAATAAAGAAAAGAAGGGCAGCACGATCATCATCCCCCAGATCCCACCACTCTGCAGAGAAAAAAAACACAAATTAAAAATGGGACCCCCAAATCCCTCATCTCACACCAAAAAAAAAATGAACTAAACAGACCCCCGAATCCCTCTGCCCGCACAAGAAACCAAACTGAACCGAACGGGCGCATCGACCCCCTGGATCCTCCCTCGCACACAAGAAAGACGGCACAAAATGGAGCAGGCACCTGGACCCCCAAATCGCTCCTCCTGCCCCAGAAACCAGACTGAACAGGACAGGCGCACCGACCCCGAAGTCCCCCGCCCGTACAAGGAAAGGCAAGAAGACTGGGCAAAAAGAATCAGAAACTATGCAGATCAAGACACTGAAAAGAGGATTTTATCGTCCACATCTAAAAGACGGGGGGGGGGGGGGGGGGGGGAAGAAAACAGGGAAACACTCTCCGTAGTGGCCGGCTCTCCCCTCCCTGGTCGTGTCGCAGGAGCGACCAACAGGCGGCCGGCCGGTGCTCACCCTCTGCACTCACTTCAATCACACTCGTTGCTTTAGCCCTCGAAGAGTGGGAGACTTCGTCGGTGAAATCGAGCCAAGCATCAGCTTGCGCCCCGTCATGCAGTCTGCCCACTACGAGGTTCAGGCACGCTGCCTCTCGGAGTCCCTTGCTGGACTGCAGAGTGCTGGGGCCCCAAGACGATCTGCAAACCATAACTCACCGATCTCTTTTCAGCATCACCTTAAGCATATTCCCCCCCACCCCCCCCCCCCGAGGGAAAGATTGTGACTACCGACGCTATCTAAGCTCTCCGTAACGTTCGAGTTCTTTCTGAGATCATTCCGCGTCTTGATTGGCTTCTGATACGATCGTTCTGGCCTATCCAATTTCTCTTTTCGTAGCCAAATCCTCCCCCCCCAATCGAAGAAACATTGTCTGAGCAAAAGTCAATCTGCAGGTGCTGGAGATCCGCAGCAATGCGCGCGTGCGCGCGCACACAAACAAAACGCTGGAGGAACTCCGCAGGCCGGGCGGCACCTGTGGGAAAAGAGTAAGCGGTCGACGTTTCGGGCCCCCGAGACCCTTCGGCAGGACGGGGAGACGAAAAGGAAGAGTCCGATTGAGCTGGTGGGGAGGAGGGAGGGAGAAACGCAAGGCAGTGGGTGAAACCGGGAGGGGTGGAGCTAGGAGTCGGGTTGATGGGTGGGAGGGATACAGGGCTGGAGAAGGGGGGAATCTGACAGGAGAGGATGAAGGGCATGGAAGAAAGAAAAGAGTGGAGGGGGGGTGGATTACCAAAGGCAGGCCATGGGCAGGTAAGGAGATAAAGTCAGCGGGGAAATAGGGAACAGGGTTGTTCTAAATCTCACGCACACCGTTCCTGGCTTAATCTCGGCCGTCCAGTGGCCTGGCGATCAGAACGGCACCCAAGTCAAAATACCGACAGACCGAAGTTCTGCATATCCATAATTTTGGATTTGAATTTGAATGATCTTTATTGTCATTCTACACAGGTACAGTGAAACTCTGTTTGGCTTCCTCTCAGGCAATCAAACAAAGCGGCAGATAAAAACAAGACAATAATAGAAAAACGGTATTAAATTGATAAGTAGCAGAAAATAAGTTGCAACAGCACCAGAATGTCACAAAGTGCTGTTAGTGCGAGAATTTGAGTCCTTGTGTGTGCTCACGGTTTCAGTCATTGTTCTGTGGGAGTGGTGTGATGGAGGCCACAGCTCTGGGGTAGAAGCTGTTCCTCAGTCTACTTGTTCTGGTTTTTAGTGTCCTGAACCTTTTGCTGGACGGCAGCGGGTCAGACAGGGAGCGGCCGGGGTGTGTGGCGTCTCTGGTTCTGCTGATTGCTCTCCTCCTGAGTCGGCTGGAAGAGATGGTGTCCAGCCCTGGGAGCTCCGTCCTGACAACAGGGGATTCTGTCTCTCGTGTCCCCACAATCTCACTTCAATGACTCTCGTTAATGGAAGCTGTGCATTTATGCACGTACATCTGATAAATCTGATACCTCCCAGTTCCGACTGCATGACCACATCACAGTGTGTACGCAAAGCCACGGCCTTCAAGGGAAGCAAGCCTGCCTCAGCGTGTTCCCACCGCAGATCACTTGCTGTTCGAGCTGAGTGAACTCGCCTCCGGATCATCACAGTTGAGGCCCTCCATCCCATGCTACCAAACATCCCGGCAGTCTTTGACACGCATTTTGCAATGAAACACATCGTTCTGACCAGGCTGGCACGGGGTAGTTCAGCTGCGGCATTAAGCACCTGCGTTTTAATGGCTTGCAGTCTCTCTCTCCTCCGAAGTTCAATGTCGCCAATAATGGTATGAGTTATGAGCTCATCAGCTTTTCCTAAATCTGCTGCCGTTCTTTCAAAGTAAATCTTGTCGTGGGAGGACGTGCACGTCATCACGAACAGCCCTGAGGTACTTCTTCCTGCGGGCCTACTCAGCAAATCCGCAGAACGGTGACTGCAAACCGGGTCAGCGGACAGCAATCTGCGCAAATGCCAGTATAAATAAAGAGCCACAAATAACGAGAGCGTGAAATCAAGCGAGACCGTCAGTTGTGGGAACGCCAGGAATAGAAGGAGTGTAGTTATTACCCCCGTTATTCAAGAGCCTGGTGGTTGGAGGGTAGTAGCTGTTCTTCAACCTGGTGGTGCGAGTCCTGAGGCTCCTGAAAATTGGACCAGATGGCAGCAAGTGGGAAAAGAGCACGGCCTTGGGCGGCGACCATCTTTGATGACGGATGCTGCTTTTCTCCAGCAACGTTTTATGTAGATGTGCTCAGTGACTGGGAAAGCTCTACCCGTGATATACTGGGCTGAACCCATGACCTTTTTGCAGTATTTTCCACTCAAAAGAAATTGCCATTCCCATACTGGGCCGTGATGCAGTCAGTCAGTCTGAGGGAAGCTCGGGCCTGAGGTCACCTTCTTTCTGAATACATCTGAGGAGCCTTTCATTCACTGCGTCAAACTTCATTATCTTTCTGAATGTATGACATGGAACCTACCAGGTTTAAATACCAAACACGAGAAAATCTGCAGATGCTGGAAATTCAAACAACAACACACACAAAGTGCCGGTGGAACACAGCAGGCCAGGCAGCATCTATAGGGAGAAGCACTGTCGACGTTTCGGGCCGAGACCCTTCGTCAGGACTAACTGAAAGGAGAGATACTGAGAGATTTGAAAGTAGTGGGCTTCCCTAATTTCCGTTAATGCCCCTCCTCCCCTTCTTACCCCATCCCTGACATATTTAGTTGTTTTTTTTCTCTCTCTCTCTCTGCCCATCACTCTGCCTGTTCTCCATCTCCCTCTGGTACTCCCCTCTCCCATTCTTTCTCCCTAGGCCTCACGTCCCATGATCCCTTCTCCAGCTCTGTATCACTTTCGCCAATCACCTTTCCAGCTCTTAGCTTCATCCCACCCCCTCCGGTCTTCTATCATTTCGCATTCCCCCCTCCCCCCACTACTTTCAGATTTCTTAGTATCTCTCCTTTCAGTTAGTCCTGACGAAGGGTCTCGGCCCGAAACGTCGACAGTGATTCTCCCTATAGATGCTGCCTGGCCTGCTGTGTTCCACCAGCATTTTGTGTGTGATGTCCTGAAACCTCCCGGTCAGCAGGGGGCGGTATTGAACCTGTTTTGAGTCCTGACGAAGGGTCTCGGCCCGAAACGTCGACAGTGCTTCTCCCTATAGATGCTGCCTGGCCTGCTGTGTTCCACCAGCATTTTGTGAGATTTAAATACTATTCTGGCAATTTAGCAAATGGTCAATAGCACCACCTTGTGGCCGAAAACTGCATATCACACTAGCAGCCAATATTCAGCTAATTTACTAACCCCACACCTGAAATTTAAAAAAAAATACAGAACGATCGGTAAGTGTCCATGACTGATGAGGAGGGTCACAGTATTGCAAACAGAAAACCAAATATCCACCATCCAGCCCTGCTTTCTGTTGTTTGGAGATTTTGATGGTAAGGAATGTGAACAGGATTAGGCCATTCGGCCCATCGAGTCTTTGCCGCCATTCCATCATGGCTGATCCTGGATCCCACTCAATCTCATGCACCTGCCTTCTCGCCGAATGCATTGATGTCCTGACCGGTCAGGAAACGATCATCTTCTGCCTTCAGTATACCCACACGGACTTGGCGTCCACGGCACTCTGTGGCAGAGTAGTGCACAGATTCACCACTCTGTTGTGAAAATAATTCCTGCCTACCTCTGTTCTGAAGGGTTGCCCTTCCATTTTGAGGTTGTGCCCTCGAGATTTGGGTACCCCTACCATAGGAGACATCTTCTCCACGTCCACCCTATTGAGTTCTTTCAACATTCGGTAGGTGTGTGAGAGAGAGAGAAAGAGAGAGAGAGAGAGAGAGAGAGAGAGGGGGAGAAAATATACACATACAGATAAAAAAAAAAGTTAAGTCGTGCAAAATGAGGAGAAAAAAGTAGCAATGTAATGTTCATGAGTTCAGTCTCCATTCAGAAATCTGATGGAATAGGGGAAGAAGATGTTCCTGAATTGCTGAATGTGGGCCTTTGGGCCCCTGTACCTCTTCCCTGACGGTTGACATGAGACGAGGGCATGTCCTGGGTGATCAGGGCCATTATTGAAGGATACTGCCTTTTTGAAGCATCTCTCCTTGGATATATCACAGATGCTGGAGAGGCTCGTGCCCATGATGGAGTTGACCGTGTTTACAACTTTCTGCAGTTTCTGTTGGTCCTGTGCTGTTGTCCCCTCCAAATCAGACAGCGATGCTGCCCGATACATTGATAGAAATTTGTGTGTGCCTCTTTGGTGACAGACCAAATCCAATCATATTCCTTGTTAAAATAGTCACTGTCCTGTCTTATTTGTGTGCGCATCAATATGTTGGGCCCAGGATAGATCCTCGGAGATATTGACACCCTGGAATGTAAGATTGCACGCCCTTTCCACTTCTGATCCCTCCGAGGGCTGTTTGTGGCCCACCTCGCTCATCCTGAAGCCCACGATCAGTTTTTCGTTCTTAGTGACGTTGAGTGCAAGGTTGTCGCTGCGACAGCATTCAGCCAGCTGATACATCTCACTCCGATGTGCCACCTCCTCACCATCTGAAATTCCGTCAACAGTAGTTGTGTTGTGAGCACGTTTACGGGTGACATTTGAGCTGTGCCCAGTCACGCAGTCATGGGTGTAGAGGGAGAGTAGGACAGACGTCCTTGACGTGTGCCGGTGTGGATCACAGTGCGGTGGAGTTGCTGTTTCTGATCCACACAGACTGGGGTTTTCCGGTGGGAAAGTCGCAGATCCAGCAGCAGAAGGAGGTACCGAAGCCCAGGAGTTGGGGGCTTTTTGATCAGACCTGTAGGAATGGTTGTAATCAACTCTGAGCTGTAGTCAATAAACAACAGCCTGACTGAGCGTTGATGTTGTCCAGGTGATTCAAGGTTACCCACAGAGCCAGTGATTCCGCTTGTACGGTAGACCTACTGTTGGTCCAGCTCCTTGCTGGGGCAGCTGACTCTGGGCATAACCAACTTCCCAAACCACTTCATCACAGGAGACAACACACACAAAATGCTGGCGGAACGCAGCAGGCCAGGCAGCATCTATAGGAAGAAACACTGTCGACGTTTCAGGCCGAGACCCTTCGTCAGGGCTCAAAACAGGTTCAATACCGCCCCCTGCTGACCGGGAGGATTCAGGACATCACACACAAAATGCTGGTGGAACACGGGAGGCCGGGCAGCATCTGTAGGGAGAAGCGCTGTCGACGTTTCGGGCCGAGACCCTTCGTCAGGACTAACCAAAAGGAAAGATAGTAAGAGATTTGAGAGTAGTGGGGGGAGGGGGAAATGCAAAATGATAGGAGAAGACCGGAGGGGGAGGGATGAAGCTAAGAGCTGGAAAGGTGATTGGCGAAGGTGATACAGTGCTGGAGAAGGGAAAGGATCATGGGACGGGAGGCCTAGGGAGAAAGAAAGGGGAAGGGGAGCACCAGAGGGAGATGGAGAACAGGCAGAGTGATGGGCAGAGAGAGAGAGAAAAAAAAAACAAACAACTAAATATGTCAGGGATGGGGTAAGAAGGGGAGGTGGGGCATTAACGGAAGTTAGAGAAGGTGTACTACCCAGCTGGTATATAAGGTGTTGTTCCTCCACCCTGGAGTTTGGATTCATTTTGACAGTAGAGGAGGCCATGGATAGACATATCGGAATGGGAATGGGACTTGGAATTAAAATGTGTGGCCACTGGGAGAAGAAAAAAAAGGAATGCTGCTTTTCTCCAGCAACGTTTTATGTAGATGTGCTCAGAAGTCTCTACCCGTGAAATACTGGGTGAACCCATGACCTTTTTGCAGTATTTTCCACTGAAAGAAATTTGCCGTTCCCATACTGGGCCGCGATGCAGTCAGTCAGTCTGAGGGAAGCTCGGGCCTGAGGTCACCTTCTTTCTGAATACATCTGAGGAGCCTTTCATTCGCTGCGTCAAACTTCATTATCTTTCTGAATGTATGACATGGAACCCACCAGGTTTAAATACCATTCTGGCAATTTAGCAAATGGTCAATAGCGCCACCCGGTGGCCAAAGACGGCATATCCCGCTGGCGGCGATGCAACCGATATTGATAAGTCAGCTGCTAATTTACTAACCCAAGCTTTGAATGGATACCCACAACTGAAAATTAAAAAGAAGACAGAATAATCAGTACGAGAACATGACCGATGAGTAGGGTCGCGGTACTCCAAATAGAAAACCAAATCTCCGCCGCCCAGCGCTGCTTCCTGTTGTTCGGTGCGATTTAGACCATCAGACATGGGAGCAGAATGAGGCCACTCGGCCCATCGAGCCCTCTCCGCCATTCCATCATGGCTGATCCCGGATCCCACTCATTCCCGTGCACCTGCCTTCTCACTGATACCCTGACCGATTAGGAAACTATCAACTTCTGCCTTAAGTATGCACGGGGACACAGAGACAGAGAGAGAGAGAGAGAGAGGGAGGGAGGGAGAGAGAGAGAGAGGGAGGGAGGGAGAGAGAGAGAGAGGGGGAGAGAGAGAGAGAGAAATAATGAGGAGTCAGAGTTAGAAAGTGGGAGGGGGCGGGGAGAGAGAAACACAAGGTGATGGGTGAAACCAGGAAGGGGAAGGGGGTGAAGTCAAGAGCCGGGAAGTTGATTGGTGAGGGGGATCGGGGCTGGACAAGGGGGAGTCCAAGAGGAGAGGATAGAAGGCCCATGGAAGAAAGAACAGAGGAAGATCTCCAGCCATTATTGACCGCTGCTGTCCCAGGAAGGAGAAAGTGGTTGCCGGCTATTCCCTCTCTCAGTGCCCGTCACAACCTCATTCAGCTCTGACTAGTCGCCCCTCGTTCATAAGACATGTTCTCTAATCTGGGCATCCTGGCAACTATCCTCTGTACTCTCTCTAAAACTCAAGTCAAGTCAAGTCGCTTTTTATTGTCACTTCGACCATCAGCTGCTGATAGGGTACGCGGTAAATAACGGGACAACGTTTTTCAGGACCGTGGTGCTGCATGAAACAGTACAAGAACTACACTGGATTATGTAAAACAACACAGAAAAAAAACTACACTAGACTACAGACCTACCCAGGATGGCATAAAGTGCACAAAAACAGTGCAGGCATTACAGTAAATAATAAACAGGACAATAGGGCAGTAAGTTGGTGTCAGTCCAGGCTCTGGGTATTGAGGAGTCTGATAGCTTGGGGGAAGAAACTGTTACACAGTCTGGTCGTGAGAACCCGAATGCTTCGGTGCCTTTTCCCAGACGGCAGGAGGGAGAAGAGTTTGTATGAGGGGTGCGTGGGGTCCTTCATAATGCTGTTTGCTTTGCGGATGCAGCGTGTAGTGTAAATGTCCTTGATGGCGGGAAGTCGTCGCTTTTTATTGTCATTTTGACCATAAACTGCTGGTACAGTACACAATAAAAATTAAACAACGTTCCTCCAGGTCCCTGGTGCTACGTGAAACCTCACAAAACTACACTAGACTGTGTGAGACAGCACAAGGCTACACTGACTACGTAGAACAACATAAATACTACACTAGACTGTGTGAGACAGCACAAGGCTACACTGACTACGTAAAACAACATAAAAACTACACTGGACTGTGTGAGACAGCACAAGGCTACGCTGACTACGTAAAACAACATAAAAACTACACTAGACTGTGTGAGACAGCACAAGGCTACGCTGACTACGTAAAACAACATAAAAACTACACTAGACTGTGTGAGGCAGCACAAGGCTACACTGACTACGAAAAACAACATAAAAACTACACTAGACTGTGTGAGACAGCACAAGGCTACACTGACTACGAAAAACAACATAAAAACTACACTAGACTGTGTGAGGCAGCACAAGGCTACACTGACTACGAAAAACAACATAAAAACTACACTGGACTGTGTGAGACAGCACAAGGCTACACTGACTACGTAAAACAACATAAAAACCACACTAGACTGTGTGAGACAGCACAAGGCTACACTGACTACGTATAACAACATAAAAACTACACTAGACTGTGTGAGACAGCACAAGGCTACTCTGACTACGTAAAACAACATAAAAACTACACTAGACTGTGTGAGGCAGCACAAGGCTACACTGACTACGTAAAACAACATAAAAACTACACTAGACTGTGTGAGACAGCACAAGGCTACATTGACTACGTAAAACAACATAAAAACCACACTAGACTGTGTGAGACAGCACAAGGCTACACTGACTACGTAAAACAACATAAAAACTACACTAGACTGTGTGAGACAGCACAAGGCTACACTGACTACGTAAAACAACATAAAAACCACACTAGACTGTGTGAGACAGCACAAGGCTACACTGACTACGTAAAACAACATAAAAACCACACTAGACTGTGTGAGACAGCACAAGGCTACACTGACTACGTAAAACAACATAAAAACTACACTAGACTGTGTGAGACAGTACAAGGCTACACTGACTACGTAAAACAACATAAAAACTACACTAGACTGTGTGAGACAGCACAAAGCTACACTGACTACGTAAAACAACATAAAAACTACACTAGACTGTGTGAGACAGCACAAGGCTACACTGACTACGTAAAACAACATAAAAACTACACTAGACTGTGTGAGACAGCACAAGGCTACACTGACTACGTAAAACAACATAAAAACTACACTAGACTGTGTGAGACAGCACAAGGCTACACTGACTATGTGAAACAACATAAAAACTACACTAGACTACAGACCTGCACAGGACTACATGAAGTGCACAAAACAGTGCAGTAATTAATAAACAAGACAATAGGCACAGTAGAGGACAAATTTCAATATAATAACAAATGACGTAGACGTCGGTCTAGGCTCTGGGTATTGAGGAGTCTGATGGCTTGGGGGAAGAAACTGTTGCACAGTCTGGCCGTGAGAGCCCGAATGCTTCGGAGCCTTTTTGCCAGATGGCAGGAGGGGGAAGCATCCCCTCGAAGGTCCTTCCGATAATGAGGAGAGATCAGAGCTGAGCACAAAGTCTACGTGTGATCTAACTAGGCCTTTTCAGAGACGCAAAGTTAACTGGCAGCTCTTGAACTAAATCCCCCCTACAATATGGTCCAGAGCACCATACGGTGACATCCCCCCCCCCCCCCTTTGACTTGCCCGGCAACTTCCAGGAATCTATGGACTTGGACGCCGAGATCCCACAATTCCCCAGCACTGCAAAGAATCCTGCCATTTACTTGGTGCCCTGCCGTCAGGTTCGCTCTGCGCTTTTCCTGAACGAACCTGCCACTTAACTCACCAAATCTAAATCCTGTCCGGCCGTCTCTGAACCCTGTCCGCTTCCACCGCTCCACGTTCATCAATCCGTTCCCGTTCCTCAAGAAAAAAATGAGTTGAGAGACCCCGAGCATAATCGGTGTTGACTATCCGGAAAACACTGCAAGATTGGCTCCAAATGCTTGTAACCATGCTCAGTCGATTGTCAAGCACTGCCATAAGTTAATGCTTCATTATCATCCAACTGAACATGAGGACCCGTGAGTTCACCCTAATGAAACGAGCGTGTTCCTGCAGATCCTCCAGGAAATCAACAGGACACTGTCCCGGCCCTGGAAGTAAGAGGCCACTGTGTAACGATATCCCTCTGTTGTTTCTTCCCCGCTGTGTATCGCACAGACAGCAGGATTCTCCAGATTATTTCATAGTAGGTTCATCACCGATCGTTTCCCCCGATTGTATCATTGCAGGTTCAGACAGGGTCATACACAGATGCATTGATACTATGCATTTGTGTCTGACTCTGTCTGAACCCACTGTATAGCCGTTCATTTGTTCTACACCTAATTTCATCGGTACCCCGCCCGCGGTGTCTTGATCCGTCAGTGCTATACCTTAAAGCCTCACGCCTCCGGTGCCTCCCTGCCTCTTATCTCTGCATTAGTCCTCTTAGGTATGCCCCCTGCATTAATATCACGCCCCTGGGGATCTTTCTGAACCCACCAGGCATCTCTCTCTGTCAGATTTTCTTTTGCCCCTGTGCGTATGAACCATTTGTAAGACTCCCAAGGGTGTCGGTCCACCAATACCACTGTTACGTACCCCGTAACGGGTTAAAAGAACCAGCAGAACGGGAACACACCTGGAGTCTGGTTTTAAAGAACAAAGAACAGTACAGCACAGTACAGGCCATTCGGCCCACAATGTTGTGCCGACCCTTAAACCCTGCCTCACATATAACCCCCCCACCCTAAATTCCTCCATACACCTGTCTAGTAGTCTCTTAAACTTCACTAGTGTTTCTGCCTCCAGCACTGACTCGGGCAGTGCATTCCATGCACCAACCACTCTCTGTGTAAAAAACCTTCCTCTAATATCCCCCTTGAACGTCCCTCCCCTTACCTTCAAGCCACGTCCTCTTGTACTGAGCAGTGGTGCCCTGGGGAAGAGGCACTGGCTGTCCACTCTATCTATTTCTCTTAATCCTCTTTTAACCCGTTTAAGAATTTTATTCCATCTATCATCAGAAATCTGACAATTTGGGTCATCCTCCCAAGCTTCTTTTATTTTATCTAGAAAGTCTTGTCTAGATTCAATCAACAAGTTATAGATACCGGTAATAGAACCATTAACAAAAGGTTTTAAATTTAAAAGTTCGTCCAGTAAATTTTTATCAGGACCTATAGGAAAAGTAGTTAATTGGAAACGTAAGAAATCTCTAATTTGAAGGTATCTGTAAAAATGTGTTTTTGGGAGTGCAAATTTAGTTGACAATTGGTCAAATGGAGCAAGAGATTCTGAGATAAACAGGTCCCAAAAACACTTAATACCTAGTTCGTCCCGATCCTTAAAGACTTTGTCAGTCATGGAAGGGATAAAAAAAAATTAAGGAGAATGGGAGATGATAGTGAAAAATTTGCTAAACCAAATAGCCATTTGCCTTTACCCTTTACCCTTGCCATTTCTTAACTCAACCCATAGAGACTCTACACCTTCTGATCCTATGTCATCCCTTTCTAATGATTTAATAGTATTTCTTGTACACAGGGCCACACCACCCCGCTCTGCCTCCCAACCTATCTTTCCGATACACTGTATACCCTTAGATATTTAACTCCTAATGGCAGCCATCCTTCAGCCAAGTTTCAGGGATGGCCGCAGCGTCACACCTGCCGATCTGTAGCTGAATTTCAAGATCGTCCATTTTATTCCTTCTGCTGCGTGCATTCAAATACAACACTCTCAGTCCAGCATTTGTTGCTTTCTGTTTTAACCGCACCGCGCCTCTGTTGCCCACTGGCTTTGATTATGCCTCATCTCCAGCCTGTCTATCATCTCTTTTGCACGCTATTTTTGATTTATTTCCGTTTTTTCCCTTTCCTCAGTCCTAACATCTCTATTAGAACTGCCTGCTAGGATACAGGACCCCCTTGGGTTCAGGTGTAACCCGTCCTTATTGTACAGGTCGTACCTCTCCCAGACGATGCCCCAGTAATCCAGAAACCCGATGCCCTGCCCCCTGCACCAGTGTCTCAGCCACGCATTAATATGCCTGATTATGCTATTCCTGCGCTGGTTAGCACGTGGTGCAGGCAGCAATCCGGGATTACTAACCTCAAGGGTTGGCTTTTCAGCTTCTTACGCAGTTCCCCGAATTCTCTCTTCAGGACCTCCTCCCTTATCCACATGATGCCTCTCATCATCTTATGCACCTCTATCAGGTCACCTGTCATTCCAAGGAGAAAAGGCCAAGTGCGCTCCACCTATTCTCATTATGTGCGCCCTCCAATCCGGGCAACGTCCTTGTAAATCTCCAGTGCACTCTCTCTACAGTATCCACATCCTCCCTGTAGTGAGGCGACCAGAACTGAGCACAGTACTCCAAGTGGGGTCTGACCAGGGTCCTATATAGCTGTAACAGTACCTCACGGCTCTTGAACTCAATCCCACGGTTGTTGAATGCCAGCACACCTCACGCCTTCTTAACAACGCTGTCAACCTGAATGTACGGAGCTTTTCTCCCTGAAAGAGCAGCAGGTTACACGTTAATTACAACTTTTACCACTTCCGGTAATTTGACTCATATTTATCCCACTGTGTTAATTTGGTCATGTGACTAAGAAGAAACCAGCAAACCCCCCCCCCCCACCCCACCTCGCCCCAATTGCATGTGAACTCCCGACCCGCTGAAGTTACTGGCCTGCAGAGTAACGTAAACGATGCTGGGGCAGGGACGAATTGGGCAAAGTTCTTGCTGGCCGCATCTCACGCGGCTTCGCTGATATCTCAAGATGTGGGCCAGAGGAATCCGTCAAGAGTCGCAGCAGAGGGTGTGTCACATTGTGCTCTGTGGTGTGACTGCGTTGTCCTGGATTTTTGGGTCGGGCAAATAAATGAGCAGACTATTTTCTAAATGGGGGGGGGGGGGGAACAGCGTCCGAGAGCCTGAGATGCGAAGGGCCTTGGGAGTCCTTGCGCAGAACGCCCTCAAGATAAACTCGCAGGTTGAGGTAGTTGTGAGAATGGCCAATGCCATGCCAGCCTTCGTTTCAATAGGCCATGGATACAAGAGCAGGGATGCGATGCTGAGTGTTTATAAGGCGCTGGTGAGGCCTCACGTTGGGTATTGTGAACAGTTTTTTGCTCCTCGCCTAAGGGAAGATGTGCCGGCACTGGGGAAGGTCCTGAGGAGGTTAATAACGATGCTCACGGGAATGAAAAGGCTGTCATACTCGGAGACCTGGGTCTGCACTCACTGGAATTTTAGAAGGATGAGGGGAGATCTCATTGAAATGTTGAAAGGCCCAGACGGAGTAGATGTGGAGAGGATGTTTCCCACGGCGGGGGAGTCTAGGACAAGAGGGCACGGCCTCAGGATAGAGGGGCGTCCATTCAAAGCAGAGAAACTTCTTGAGCCAGAGAGTGGCGAATTTGTGGAGCTTGTTACCACGGGTAGCAGTGGAAGCCGGGTCGTTGGGTATACTTAAGGCAGAGCTCGACGGGGTCTGGGTTGGCCGCGGCGTCAAAGGCTAAGGGGAGAAAGCCGGGGAGTGGGGCGGAGGGGGAGGAAAACGGGTCAGCCACGGTTGAGTGGCGGAGGTGGCTCGCGGCCCATGTGGCCCAGCTCCGCTCCTATGCCGGAAGGCCTGACGGACTCACGGTGAGCGCGCCATTTTGTATTGACAATCCCTCCAGTGACGAGCCCGTGATGAGATACATTTCCTTTCTCTCCCCCCCAACCCCCTCTTTTCTCCTTCGCAGACCGAAGCTCTGCAGTCGCTGCCCTCATGGTGAACTGGGACGACTTCAGGTTGTTCCAGCTGACGACCTCTTACCGGGATCGGCTGCAGCACGCGGTGGAAGGAGCGGTGCACGAAGTCAGCTTGGCGCTAATGACCGAGGACCAGTTCAGTGCGCTCGAGCAGCAGGTGAGGACCCTTTGGGACTGGCCGACTGGGCTTGGATTACCGCTTCTTTCCTCCTCTTCCTTTCCCGTGGCCGATTTTGGCGTGCGGGGCGAGAGGTCACTTTTCCGGGTGATGTGAGGGGTTGGGTATCTGGCGTTGCTGTCGCTACCGTCTCAGCGCGTTCCCCGGAAAGGAGCTCCAAAGCCACCGGACAAGACGGGACTACCCAGGCGCACCAAGTCAGGAGACCAGCTCTACCACCCAACAAACCGAAAACTAAGGCTACAAGACCGACACAAAACCACATAATTACAACAGTACAAATAATACCACAATTGATTTAAAAAAAAAAACGGGCCACGGGCACGGTAAAAATAGTTCAAAGATGTTAAAAGACTATAAACTTGACAGAAACCAACACACAGTTTCCACAAGTCCGCAGGCCCTCTTAAGCACGCTGATCAGTTCCGGTTCATCGCACAACGGCCAATCCAGAATAGCCGACCCCCCGGTGGGCTGAACCACAGGTTGCCCTGAGAAAAGCCATCTCGTGGACGCTCTAGAAACCCCCCCCCCCCCCGGAATCCAGCACCCACCTGATTTTCCCAACCTACCTGCATATTGAAATTCCCCACGACTACTGCAATCTTGCCCTTTTGGCGTGCATTTTCTATCTCCCGTTGTGATTTGTAGTCGACATACCACCGTTCGGGGGGGGGGGGGGGGGGTCTGTATACAACTCCCAATCTTGTATGCTTTCGCCCTTGCCGCTCCTTTATTCTAGCCACTAAGATTCAGCACCTTCCGAACCTAAGCCACCCCTCCTACCAAGGATTTGATGTCATGTTTCGTGAACGGAACGACACTCCCTCTGCCTTCCCGCCTGCCCCTTTCATTGCAGTGCGCGTGTCCTTGGGCACAAAGCTCTCAGTTGCCGCAGTGCTGCCTACAACATCGTGGCTGCCAGCCCGCAAGTGGTTTTTGCAAGTCCACCGACCGCGTACTGCGGGCATTCAGATGCCGCGCCGTTCGTGTTCGTCCTGTATTCGCCATTTTCCATTTTGTCCGCCTTTTACCTTGCAGCTCAGCCTGCTGACTGCAGTCTCGCCCCATCATGAGCCTCCCCTCACTACGCATTGCCTCTGCGTGTAAACCAGCGACCTCGTCCCGGGCACTCATACCCGCCTTCCCGACGATGCCTCTTGCGAGGGACAGGTTGGGGGGCGGGGGGTTCTGGGTTTGCCGGGTTTCGTTTCTGTTGCTTCGTTGTGCGTGAGCTGGGCCCTCCATGATGTCCACGGCTTCGCCGTATCTCGCGGCTATCTGGAGAGGACGGATCTCCGAGTTGTATTTTGCGCATGTGCTCTGGAAGTTAAATAAACCTTTGAACCTTTACTGCATCATGACACGGTCCGCTGGGCGTCCCTCCACGCGCTCACCTCCCAGGATGTACCGCCCAAGTTTAGACAGGATCAGCGCTGGTCCGGGTGACGGCGTCCGGAACAGGTGCGGGAATCCCCTTACAGAACAGGGTGGGGCAACGTGGTACTGTTAGTGGTCAGCACAGTGCTTTATATAAATCAGGTGATCCGGCTTCAGTTCCTGCCACTGCCTGCAAGGAGATTGTATGTCCTCCCTGTGGCTACGTGGGTTTCCTCCGAGTGTTTGGGCTTCCTCCCACAGTCCAAAGATGTATCGTTCGGTAGGTTAATTTGTCATTGGATTGACCTGATATCTGATATCCTTCACATACATGAGGAGGAAAGATCTTTACGTTAGGTGTCTGTCTGAACGTGCATTGTGCAAGTTATAGTAATTCGTAATAAATAGTACAGTCGACCCTCCTTATCCGTGGGGTTCCAAGACCCCCCCACGGATACCAAAAAACGCGGATGCTGAAGTCCCTTATTTAACCTGAATCAGTGCGGTGGTCTTTAGGACCCGGCAGAACCCCGGACTTTATTTAACCTGTCTCAGTGCGGTGGACATTAGGACCCGGCGGCGCAGCTCTGAATCCGCGGTGTTTCCTTTCACGAAAATAATCATGATCGCGATTGAAAATAAGGTGGAAGTAATAAAGCCATCGGTCACTGGAAAAGCGTTAGGCTACGCCGGTCGACGATCGGAACATTTTTAATGGAGCATTTGAAAGGCCCTGCCCTGATGAAAGCTAAAATTATGACTAAGCAACGCAGTGCTTTAATTATTGGAATACGTATGTTTCTTAAGTGTCTTATATGCACAGAAAGGTAAAATATGTACTATATACTAAGAAAAACGTTTGACTAACTGACGCTAAATAATACCGGATGTACCTGTTCCGACTTCAAATCCGACTTAAAGACAGACTCAGGAACGGAACTCATTCATAACCCGGGGACTGCCTGTACTTTTAAGTCATTTCTAGATTACTTATAATACCTAATACAATGTAAATAGTTGTTATACCATATTGCTTAGGGAATAATGACAAGAAAAAATAGTCTGTACATGCTCAAACAACGAGTGCTGGAGAGAACTTCCGGACTTTCCCGATCCGCGCAGGCGGAATCAGCGGATAAGGAGGGTCGACTGTATGTACAGTAAGATATACAACAGAACAGTCAATATAGTGTAAAAATACAGTTTTGTCAGTGTGAGTTTATTGGTCCGATGGCCTGGTGGAAGAAGCTGTCCCGGAGCCTGTTGGTCCTGGCTTTTATGCTGCGGTACCGTTTCCCGGATGGTGGCAGCTGGAACAGTTTGTGGTTGGGGTGACTCGGGTCCCCTATGATCCTTCAGGCCCCTTTTTACACACCTGTCTCTGTAAATGTCCTGAATAGTGGGAAGTTTACATCTACAGATGTGCTGGGCTGTCCGCACCACTCTCTGCAGAGTCCTGCGATTGAGGGAAGTACAGTTCCCATACCAGGCAGTGATGCAGCCAGTCAGGATGCTCTCAATTGTGCCCCTGTAGAAAGTCCTCAGGATTTGGGGGCCCATATCAAACCTCTTTAACCGTCTGAGGTGAAAGAGGGGCTGTTGTGCCTTTTTCACCACACAGCTGGTGTGTACAGACCACGTGAGATCCTCAGTGATGTGTATACTGAGGAACTTAAAGCTGTTCACCCTCTGAACCCCAGGTCCATTGATGTCAATAGGGGTTAGCCCGTCTCCATTCCTCCTGTAATCCACAACCAGCTCCTTTGTTCTTGCGACATTGAGGGAGAGGTCGTTCTCTCGACAGCCCTGTGTCAGGGTGTGACACGTCGAACATTGCTGCAGAAGGGCAGTGAAGGGGCAGGACCGATAGAGGGACAACCCGCAGGGCTTCACGCCTGCAGAGGCGCGATGGGGGCAGAGCCGCTGGTGTAACGTACCGCGTGGGAACACCGATGGGGTGAGGTGGGACACAAACCGCAGCGGAGTGATGCTGGAGTGGGAGCCTACCAGCCCGCTGCACACTGAGGGGGTAGTAACAGTGGCAACAAGCACTGAAGGGTAATATTGATGGAGTGACAATATGTACAGCGGGACAGTCAATGTAACATAGAAATGCAAATGTATCGGTATAAATTAATCAATCTGATGGGCTGGTGGAAGAAGCTGTCCCGGAGCCTGTTGGTCCTGGCTTTTATGCTGCGGTACCGTTTCCCGGATGGTGTTAGATGGAACGTTTTTTGGCTGGGTTAACAAGGTCCCCAATGTTCTTTCGGGCCCCTTTTTACACACTTGTCTTTGTAAGTGCCCTGAATAGTGGGAAGTTCACATCTACAGATATGCTGGGCTGTCCGCACCACTCTCTGCAGAGTCCTGCGATTGAGGGAAGTACAGTTCCCGTACCAGGCAGTGATGCAGCCAGTCAGGATGCTCTCAATTGTGGCCCCTGTAGAAAGTCCTCAGGATTTGGGGGCCCATATCAAACCTCTTCAACCGTCTGAGGTGAAAGAGGTGCTGTCGTACATTTTTCACTGCACAGCCGGTGTGTACAGACCACGTGAGATTCTCAGTGATGTGTATACTGAGGAACTTAAAGCTGTTCACCCAATGATGTCAATAGGGGTTAGCCCATCTCCATTCCTTCTGCAGTTCACAACCAACTCCTTTGTTTTTTCTGTGACATCGAGGGAGAGGTTGTCTTCCTGACACCACCGTGTCGGGGTGAGGACTTCTCTGTAGGCTGCCTCATTATTATTTAAAACGAGGCCAACCGATGTAGCATAGTCGGCAGATTTAATTAGCAGATGGTAGCCGTGGGTGGCGATGCAGTCATGGGTATACAGGGAGTAAAGGAGGGGGCTTAGGACACAGCCCCGAGGGGCATCTGTGTTGAGGGTCAGAGGGGCATTGGAAATTGTCCCGTAATTAAACTAGCTCTTTATTGTGGGATTGCTGGGCATCGTTTGTCCAAGGACTGAATGGACCTACTGGAAAGACTGTACTTGGAGTCCGCTGCGGTCGGGGCGCTCTCATTGTGTGCTGCGTCTGTGAGGCTGAGTCGGTGGCGCCTTGGAAGTCCGTAGCGGGGGTATTCCCTTCTGCCCCTGGGTCATTCAAGTTAATAAGCTAACTTATTATTAGGCTAGCGGGAGTTACATGAATTGTTTTTCACACCTCAGAAATCATTGCTCCTTATGCCAGTCTCTTTATCTCAACATCTCCAATTCAACACTCGTGGAAAGACGAGTCTATCGGGACCCTGAGGAATGGAAGAAACTGTGTGGTGGTTTCTTTCGAACTTATAGTCTTTTAACATCTTTGGACTATTTTAACTGTGCCCATGGTCTGTTTTTTTTTTATCAATGATGCTATTGTTTGCACTGTTGTAACTATATGTTGTAACTGTGTGGTTTTGAGCAGGTCTTGTAGCTTTAGTTTTTGGTTTGTTGGGTGGTAGAGTTGGTCTCCTGTCTTGGTGTGTCTGGGTAGTCTTGTTTTGTCTGGTGGGTTTGGAGCTCCTTTCCGTGGAACGCGCTGAGACGGTAGCGCGATATTAACACGCAGCAGACTCTCCGGACTCTGGATTTGGGGATTGCCAAACGCTATGTGGATTTTCTGGTGTAGTCTGTTTTGCCGTATGCTTTAGTGATATCATTCTGGAGGAACATTGCTTCATTTATTTTAACTGCACTGCAGTTGTGGTTTCTAAATGACAATGAAACGAAATTCAGTTCAATTCAATTCAATCTCAAACGAAAAAGTTGAATGATTCACCCATTATTTCGGTCCACTCATTATGTCCACACATGACTCTCCACAGACGGTTGCCGACCTCTCCGGAAAGGGCTACGGAGCGGAGAGCTCGGAGCTGCTCCTCAACCTGGTGATGGAGAAGGGGTCTCAGGCCCGGAGGGTGATGTGGGCGTGCTTCCCGAAGCTCCGGAACCGGGACCCAAAGTTGGTGAAAATACTGGAAGAAATATGGGAACTGGGTGAGATAATCTGTGGGCTTTCAAGTCAGTTTCGGCGCCGAGCATTGCGGATTCTGAAACAGTTTTTTTGCGCACGTGATTTCACTACATTAATATCTCCAAACAGGTCCCATACCTTACGCTAACTGGGATTTGGCCAAGGGCACGCTGGACTTCCCCACTGACCTCACAGGTAAGGTTTGACGCTGTTGTTTTGTAATTCAACGAGGGCCGAAACGTCTGTCGGGCGGTAAGGCATTGTAACGTAGACTGGAGGGCAACTGACATCGTCACTGGGCAGGAGGAGGTGATGGCGTGAGGGTGACGTCAGCAGGAGAGCGCGAGCTGAGAATCTGCCAGTTGCGGTCATGAGATTGAACCACTTTGGGAAAGTTCGCCACTGACTATTCCCCTAGTCCTAATTCCTCAGGACTAATTAAAATAGGACAGACATGTTAAATGGCATTGAATAATGCAGTAGAACAAAGTGATCTAGGAATAATGGTGCATAGTTCCCTGAAGGTGGAATCTCATGTGGATAGTGTGGTGAAGAAAGTTTTTGGTATGCTGGCCTTTATAAATCAGAGCATTGAGTATAGGAGTTGGGATGTAATGTCAAAATTGTACAAGGCATTGGTGAGGCTGAATTTGGAGTATTGTGTACAGTTCTGGTCACCGAATTATTGGAAAGATGTCAACAAAATGGAGAGAGTACAGAGGAGATTTACTAGAATG
Source organism: Hemitrygon akajei (assembly GCF_048418815.1). Classification (NCBI taxonomy): domain Eukaryota; kingdom Metazoa; phylum Chordata; class Chondrichthyes; order Myliobatiformes; family Dasyatidae; genus Hemitrygon; species Hemitrygon akajei. Next base: position 2,986,151 of record NW_027331941.1, read on the forward strand.
TTACCTGGATTTCAGCACCTAAGTTACAGAGAAAGGTTGAACAAGTTAGGTCTTTATTCTTTGGAGTGTGAAGGTTAAGGGGGGGACTTGATATAGATATTTAAATTTATGAGGGGGATAGATCGAGTTGACGTGGATAGGCTTTTTCCATTGAGAGTAAAGGAGATCCAAACAAGAGGACATGAGTTGAGAGTTAAGGGGCAAAAGTTTAGGGGTAACATGAGGGGGAACTTCTTTACTCAGAGAGTGGTAGCTGTGTGGAACGAGCTTCCAGTAGAAGTGGTAGAGGCAGGTTTGATTTTGTCATTTAAAAAAAAATTGGATAGGTATATGGACAGGAAAGGAATGGAGGGTTATGGGCTGAGTGCAGGTCGGTGGGACTAGGTGAGAGTAAGCGTTGGGCACGGACTAGAAGGGCCGAGATGGCCTGTTTCCGTGCTGTAATTGTTATATGGTTATATGGGGGAGTGTTCACGTCTCGAGCCAGTACAAATAATACATTACATTATCTTTGGTTATCTCTCAGTTAAGCCATGACGATCCCTGCGGGTGATTGCAGATGGTGCCGTCACCTAATTACACCGTCAGCTTCCCCATGGAAGCTCCGTGTGCCCGATCCGTTCACCAAGCAACGAAGAGTCGCTCGTTCAAAAATCCCTCAGCTGGTGCAAAGCCGGTGAACCCGCTTTCCTTCCCGGGCGTCTGGGGGGAATGACCCCTCCGCCCTCGCTGGCGGCCTCCCGGCTCAGCACCGAGAGACTCGCCAACCATTCTCCGGCCGCGTGCGCGCCTGGGGAATGCGCACGCCAGTCCCGCCAGATCCGTGAGGTTGGGACCGCTCCCCCACGCCAGCCCCGGTTGGTGTTCCTGCCCTGTTACCACTCGGGGCCAGGGAAGAACGGAATGCACGTTGCTTCCAGTTGAAAGGAAGTACGCTCATGAATATGAACTGAAGGTCTAGTTAAAGAAAAGGAAGAGAGAAAAAAAAACCCCAAAAAGGGCCCATTATAATATTTAACAGTCAAATGTGCCCAGGTTGGAACTCAACTCTTCCCGAAAGTCACAGTCACCGATCCTCAGCGGACTCCTGCACCTGGGTCCATCGAATCAGCGTCCCCAGCGGACCGGATCCTGCGACTGCTTCTCTCCACCGCCTCCTCCCTTCGTCTCCCACAGAAGCTGGAAGCTGCCACGGGTGTCGGGCACACAAACCCCCCCCCCCCCGTTTTGGCCAACCTTCCCTCCTGATCAGACGGCTCGCTTTCCTAAGCGCCCGTTACCTCCAACGATAACCCAAACCACTGCTTCTGCAGACAGACCATTCCATGAGAAACCCTACACTGCAATGTGGGCCCCTCATCTTAGAAAAGAGGTTCTGGCTTTGGAGAGGGTCCAGAGGAGGTTCAGAAGGATGATTGCGGGAATGAAAGGGGTACCACGCGAGGGACGTTTGATGGCTCTGGGTCTGTACTGGCTGGAATTCAGAAGGATGGGGCAGGGGGGGATCTCATTGAAACCTCTCGAATGTTGGAAGGCCTGGACAGAGTAGATGTGGAAAGGATGTTTCCCATGGTGGGGGAGTCTAGGACAAGAGGGGACGGCTTCAGGGTAGAGGGGCGCCCTTCCAAAACCCAGATGTGGAGAAATTTCTTTAGCCCGAGTGTGGTGAATTTGTAGAATTTGTTGCCACAGGCAGCTGTGGAGGCCGGGTCGTTGGGGGTATTTAAGGCAGAGATTGATAGGTTCTCGATCGGACAGGGCGTCAAAGGTTACGGGGAGAAGGCCGGGAGCCGGGGTTGAGGCAGAGAGAAAAAAAAAAGGTCAGCCATCACTGAATGGCGGAGCAGACTCGATGGGCCAAATGGCCTAATTCTACTCCTGTACCTTATGGTCTTATGGGAAGCAATGAACCCTTTGCCAGGGCGTTACACGGATGAAATGTCTGGTTGCCAGCACAACGATCCTGGATTTTTTTAAATGAAGATTAGCGGGGTTAGGCATTGTCCACGGTGAGCGAATGCAGTGGTTGACCAGTGGCGCCTGACGGAAACGGGGCTGTCTGTCCGAGCCGGGGTTCAGCCAAGGCTAGGGGACCGCACTGAGGAAGTTTCCGCCTTCTACTGGCTTTCCTCTATCGTGTCCTCCTGTTTGAAGTCCAGAGAAAATCAGAAGTCGGGCCCGGGGATACGTCCTTTAAAATTTGAAGAAACCTGGCGATCTTTTATTCAATATTTTCATACGGTCTGATTTTTTTGTACTGATCCTCTTCTAGCTATTTCTTTCGGAACCTTGGATTTGATCAGCGAGTCTCTCTTCTCTTGATTTTTCTCTCAGGATGGACTGCCCAGTCCTTTTTTGTTTCTGTTTAGAATAGTGTTTTCTTTCTCTTTCATATAAAAATTTCTAATAGTCCTTCCTTTCTTCATAAATTGATAAGAGGAGACTTATACATCCAATATCAAATTTATCCTTTGTAGGTTAACACTATGTGTGATTCTGATACTGTTTACTTTACCTTCTGTCTGTCCTGCTATCGACATGTATACCAGAGATATTCTCCTCTTGTTTCTATACACATTTTTAAAAAAATCAATAAAAAGATTGAAAAAAAAGAGAAAATGCCAAGTTTGCTCAACCTATTCTCATAAGCCCTCTATTTTTCTAAGCTCCATGTACCTTTCCAGCAGTGTTTTTAAAGACCCTATCATATCCGCCTCCACCACTTTCACCGGCAGCCCATTCCACTCATTCACCACTCTCTGAGTAAAAAACGTACCCCTGACATAGTCCTAGTACCTAGTCCCCAGCACCTTAAACCTGTGTCCTCTTGTGGCAACCATTTCAGCCCCGGGAAAAAGCCTCTGACTATCCACACGATCAGTGCCTCTCATCATCTTGTACACCTCTACCAGGTCACCCCTCATCCTCCGTCGCTCCAAGGAGAAAAGGCTGAGTTCGCTCAACCTATTCTCATGAGGCATGCTCTCCAACCCGGGCAACGTCCTTGTAAATCTCCTCTGCACTCTCTCAAAAGTATCCACATCCTTCCCGTAGTGAGGTGACCAGAACTGAGCACAGTACTCCAAGTGGGGTCTGACCAGGGTCTGATATAGCTGTGACATTACCTCTCGGCTCTTGAACTCAGTCCCGCTGTTGATGAAAACCAGCATGCCTTACACCTTCTTAACAACACGACAAATCTGCCCAGCGGCTTTGAGTGTCCGATGGACGTGGATCCCAAGACTGCACTGATCCTCCACACCACCAAGAGTCTGACCATTAGACATTTATTTTGTCTTCGGATTTGACCTACCGAAGTGAGCCACTTCCCACTTACCAGGGTTGAACTCCCATCAGCCAGATCTCAGCCCGGTTCTGCATCCTATCGGTGTCCCACTGTAACCTCCGACAACCCTCCAGACTATCCACAGACTATCCATCAGCCAGATCTCAGCCCGGTTCTGCATCCTATCGATGTCCCACTGTAACCTCCGACAACCCTCCAGACTATCCACAGACTATCCATCAGCCAGATCTCAGCCCGTTTCTGCATCCTCTAACAACCCTCCACACTATCTACAACACCCCCGAACCTCCTGTTTGTATTCATGCTTTTTAAAAAAAAATCAATAAAAAGATGGAAAAACTTGATAAGATATTTTATTACATCCTCTCAGAAATCCCATTATGATAATTTCTCCCTGTCTGCAGGAGAAATTGTGGAAATCAAAATGCAAATCATCATCATTTTTTGGGACTGCCCTGTCATCAAAAACTATTGGAGGGGGTACACAATAGTACCTACAAGACATCTTTAAATGTGAAATACCCTTAGAGAGTAAGACCGTATATTATGAATATATACCTCGAGAATGGTTGAAAAGAGATAAATATTTAATGAATATACTGTTGGTGGCAGGTAAAAAGACTCTTACTAGGAAATGGTTATCACAGGAGAGCCCAACTTTAAATACATGGATGGAAATTACAATGGACATTTACAAAATGGAGAAGATAACAGCATCTGTTAATCATAAGCTGGAACAATTTGATTCATACTGGGAAAAATGGTTTAACTACATAATGCCTCATAGCCTGATTTTATTCTCACAAATCAATGAATCTGTTGTAAAAAAAAAAGATCACTCCCTACTCCTACATAGTTCTTTCCTTTTGCTTGTTTTTTCTTTCCGCTCTTTTCTCTAAGTGTATACCCCAGATAAATACTATGTGGAGATTTTGTGATATATATGATTATATGATGTATAGGTACAATGTCTGAAATACATCTTATGGAAATGTTTGTTTGATGATGAACTTCAATCAAAAAATAAATTACGAAAAAGAGAAAAGGAAGAAAGAGAAAGCTTCGCGTGTTGTGCAGGAAACACTGCACTTGCCTATGTGACAATCTTCACCAGACTGATTCCTGGGATGGCAGGACTTTCATATGAAGAAAGACTGGATCGACTGGGCCTATACTCGCTGGAATTTAGAAGATTGAGGGGGGATCTTATTGAAACGTATAAAGTTCTAAAGGGATTGCACAGGCTAGATGCAGGAAGGTTGTTTCCGATGTTGGGCAAGTCCAGAACGAGGGGGTCACAGTTTAAGGATAAAGGGGAAGCCTTTTAGGACCGAGATGAGGAGAAACTTCTTCACACAGAGAGTGGTGAATCTGTGGAATTCTCTGCCACAGGAAACAGATGAGGCCGGTTCATTGGCTATATTGAAGAGGGAGTTAGATGTGGCCCTTGTGGCTAAAGGGATCGGGGGGTATGGAGAGAAAGCAGGTACAGGGTTCTGAGTTGGATGATCAGCCCTGATCACACTGAATGGCGGTGCAGGCTCGAAGGGCCGAACGGCCTACTCCTGCACCTATTTTCTATGTTTCTATGTGACCTCCCACATGAGGGAGCCCATGGCGGGCAAAAGGCAATTTGATTGCCCCCAACCCCCCTCCCCCACCGCCGTCAGGGTTTGGGAAGCCCCACTTTAAAAGGGAGTAGGGTACCACGGGTGTGTAGTGAACAGATAAGATTCCAATGCGGGGAAACGATGGACCGCGTTTGCGGAGACAGCGGGGCGTTGTCTGCGAGGCACTAACCGTTTATTTCATTGCTAAACGCAGGCGCAGCGCAGCGGCACAGAGAAACGCTCCGAGAGGCGAACGCCAGGGTGGACGCCACCGTCGTCCTCAGGAACGGCAGCGTGAAGGTCCTCCAGCTGGCCGGCCGGTTCGCCGGGCTGACGGTCGTCTCCACGCCGCGGCGCCGGCGGCTCGCTGAGCACGAGCTCCTGGCGGGGGGCCGGGAGCTGGAGCAGCCGGCCGACGGGCCGATCCCCGGGGAGCTGCGGAAGATCCGGGCCGACCAGCTGTTCGCGGGCGGCGATCCCCTCGGCGGCTCCCAGCCCGGCAAGTCAGCGGCGCTGTCCGGGGTCTCCGGGATCGGGAAGACTACGGTAGTGCGGAAGTTTGTTTTGGACTGGGCCTCGGGGAGAATCTGCCAGCACTTCCAGTTCGTCTTCAGTTTCAAATTCCGGGACTTAAATTCAATCAACTGCGCCGTATCCCTGAGGGATCTGCTGCTGGATCATTATCCGTACTTGCGGAATGTCCTTGCGGTACTCTGGAGGAACGCGGTGAGACTGCTGTTTATATTTGACGGCTGGGATGAATTCAAGGACAGAACCGCTTTCCCCGACGGTCAGGGGGGTGCAGAGCCTCCGCACGAGTGCACAGATCCCGACACCCGGTGCCAGGTGTCGGGCATTGTGTACAGTTTAATCCAGCGCAAGCTGCTCCCGGGGTGCTCGGTGCTGGTGACCTCCCGCCCCGCCGCTTTACGCTCACTGGAAAGGGCGGGCATCAGTGTCTGGGCTGAAATCCTGGGATTTGTCGGTGAGGAGCGGAAGGAGTACCTCGTGAGGCACTTTGAAGATCAGGCGGTGGCGGCAGCCGTTTTCAAACACGTGCAGGAGAACGAGGTCCTGTACACCCTGAGCTACAACCCCTCCTACTGTAAATTCCTCGCTCTGGCACTGGGCCCCTTCTTCGCACGACCAGGCGGGGACCCGCAGCGCGTTCCCAAGACCGTCACCCAACTGTACTCCCACTACCTTTACAACCTGCTGAAAAAGCACGGCCGCGAGATGGAGAGCCCCCGCGACGTGCTGCTGCGGGCGGGCCAGATGGCCTTCAGGGGACTGAGCGAGGGGAACTTCGTTTTCACGGAGGAAGATCTGTTCAGGCACAGCCTGCAGTTCTCCCAGTTCCTGTCCGGCTTCCTGAAGGAGCTGCTGGGGAGGGGGGGCGCCGGCGAGGCGGGGCACGCCTTCCCCCACCTCACCGTCCAGGAGTTTGTGGCCGCCCTGGCGCAGTTCCTCACCTCGGATCCCGTCGCCCTGCTGGAGCACCTGGCCGAAGCCCAGGGCGCGGCGGACGGGCGCTACGAGGTTTTCCTGCGCTTCCTGGCCGGCCTGGCCTCCGCCGGGTCGGCGGGCCCCCTGCCGGAGCTCCTGGGCGCCTTCCCCAGCCAGGCGACCTCCCAGGTGGCGGACTGGGTGAAGGAGGAGGTGGCCGGGGCGGCCCGCGAGGGCGGCAGAAGGGGCCTGCTGAGGGCGCTGCACTACCTGTTCGAGTCCCAGGACGGCCAGCTGGCCCAGGGCGCCCTGGGCTCCGCGGAGGCGCTCTCTCTCCGAAGGCAGCGGCTGACGCGGAGCGACTGCGCCGTGCTGTCCCACGCCGTCGGCCACTGCGAGGCCGTAAAGCACCTCGACCTTCGGAGCTGCGGCCTCCAGCGCGGGACGCTCGAGCTGCTGGCGCCCGGGCTGCACCGATGCCGGGAGCTGGGGTAACTGTCTGCATTTTCATTCTTTTGTTGTGAAAGAAAATAAGGGTGGATAAAAATCCGAGGGGAAGTTATATCAAATAGATATTTCAATAAAAGTACAGACAAACGAGGGAATGTACCCTGTCAAGATCATGTATATGGAGCTAATATATAAAAAAGGAAGCACTACTCCCCTTAACAATTCATAAAAATGACTCAAAATTTCTATTATTAAGAAAGGAAACAAAAACCCACTAAGCTAACCCAAAACAAGAAGGAAAAAAAGAGGACTGGGCAGTCCAGTTTGAGGATATAATTACGGGGGGGGGGGGGAAAAAAGGGAAAAATCCTTCCGGTCAAATCTGAAACTTACCGGAGAAGAGGGAAAAAAAGATTTCCGAAAAAAAGTTTTTAAAAAAAAAAAAGAAAAATTAAATCGTATGAAAATATTATAGACAATAGACAATAGGTGCAGAGGTAGACCATTCGGCCCTTCGAGCCTGCACCGCCATTCTGAGATCATGGCTGATCATCTACTATCAATACCCGGTTCCTGCCTTGTCCCCATATCCCTTGATTCCCCTATCCATAAGATACCTATCCAGCTCCTTCTTGAAAGCATCCAGAGAATTGGCCTCCACTACCTTCCGAGGCAGTGCATTCCAGAGCCCCGCAACTCTCTGGGAGAAGAAGTTTTTCCTTAACTCCGTCCTAAATGACCTACCCCCTTATTCTCAAACCATGCCCTCTGGTACTGGGCTCTCCCAGCATCTGGAACATATTTCCTGCCTCTATCTTGTCCAATCCCTTAAGGTCGTCGGGTCTGCTCAAATCTAAAATTTAAAAATTTTAAATTTTTAGAAGATTTGAAATCTATCCCACCTGATGACAGATGCAACGCCGAGGTGGCTACCTTGACGCGTTTGTTTTGGTCTTTAGGGTAAAGTTAAATGATTTTTTGGAGAGGTGTTTTTTAGAAAGTTACCAAAAACCATGGGTTTGGACCTACAGCCGAATTCGCTGACGGCAATCTTTGGGATCGTTCCAAAGGAAATGTAGGGGGCTCCCGGGCCGAAAGCCCCTCCACGGATACCGGCTGACCTGCTCAGTCCATGTTGCCGCGGGGGAACACCGGAAGTAAGAGACGTAAGGCAGGAAATGTTCCCGCTTCCGCTCAGCCTTATGGTAGCTTTTTCAACTTTATTGTCTTAAGAGAGCTGTGTTGCCGGACTGGAAAGATCCCAATCCACCTGCCGTATTTTCCTGGCTCTCCTCCATCACCTCATGTTTAGGCTTGGAGAAAATTAGAAGTGGGGTAACTTTGCCTTGCGTCTCTTACTTCCGGTGTTCACGCGGCAACAGGCGCAATCCGCCGCAGGAACTGAGCAGGTCAGCCGGTATCCATGGAGGGGACTAAGCGTTCAATGCTTCGGGCCGGGAGCCTCCAACAGTTCTCCAGCGCACCGTGCTGGCTGCTCTGGATTTGCGCCGTCTGCTGAACCTCTTGCGTTTATAATCATACGAGGCATTGGTGAGAGTGATCTGGGAATAACGGTGCATGGTTCCCTGAGGGTGGAATCTCATGTGGATAGGGTGGTGAAGAAAGCCTTTGGTATGCTGGCCTTTATAAATCCGAGCATTGAGTATAGGAGTTGGGATGTAATGTTAACATTGCACAAGGCATTGGTGAGGCCAAATTTGGAGTATTGTGTACAGTTCTGGTCACCAGATTATAGGAAAGATGTCAACAAAATAGAGAGAGAGTACAGAGGAGATTTACTCAAATGTTAATTGGGTTTCAGCACCTAAGTTGCAGGGAAAGGGTGAACAAGTTAGTTCTTTATTCTTTGGAGCGTAGAAGGTGGAGGGGGGGACTTGATAGAGGTATTTAAAATTATGAGGGGGGATAGATAGACGTGGATAAGCTTTTTCCATTGAGAGTAGGGGAGATTCAAACAAGAGGACATGAGTTGAGACCTAGGGGGCAAAAGTTTAGGGGTAACACGAGGGGGAACTTCTTTACTCAGAGAGTGGCAGCTGTGTGGAACGAGCTTCCAGTAGAAGTGGTAGAGGCAGCTTCGATATTGTAATTTAGAAAATTGGATAGGTGTATGGACAGGAAAGGAATGGAGGGTTATGGGCTGAATGTAGGTCAGTGGGACTAGGTGAGAGTAAGCGTTCGGCACGGACTGGAAGGGCCGAGATGGCCTGTTTCCGTGCTGTAATTGTTTTATGGCTATATGGTTATCTAATTCCCCATCAGCTTCATTTTTTTTTTTAAAGAGATAAATAACACTCCAGCTAAAATAGTCAAAACGAAAACAGAAATCGGATTTAAAATGTCAACTAAAAATAATAAGATGGTTGGCCTGTAACTGCCCGCATGAAAGGACTTTGTCCATCTTCTTCCGACACATGTCATTTGTAAAGAGGGGCACACCCATTTATAACAGCACAAAAGGAAAATAGCTAGGAGCACGAGTAGGCCATTCGACCCTCCCCCCATGTTTGCTCCGCTATTCTATCATCAATGATTTTCCGTGAACGATCCAAGCTGGCCAGTGAAAGTCACTCACAACGAGAGAACATCTGCAGATGCAGGAAATCCGAGCGGCGCACATGAAATTAGTCTCGCGAGACCATGGATTTGCGTCTTGGAAAGTTTCCAGGGCAGGGTTTGTATGGGAGACCGGCAGCTGCCCATGCCGCAAGTCACACACACGCACACAGACACACACACACACACACACACACACACACACACACATACACAGACACACACACACTCACACACACACACAGACACACACTCACACACACACACACACACACACACACACACAGACACACACACACACACACACACACACACACACACACACACACACACACACACACACACAGACACTCACACACACACACACACACACACTCACACAGACACACACACACACACAAACTCATCTGACCAGGCGGCATCTGTGGAAAAAATTCCAGTCAACATTTCGGGTTCCGCCCGGAAATGTCGACTGTCCTTTCCTCCATAGGTGCCGCCTGGCCAGATGAGTTGGTGTGTGTGTGTCTGTGTCTGTGTGTGTGAGTGTGTGTGTGTGTGTGTGTGTCTGTGTGTGTGTGTGTGTGTGTGTGTCTGTGTGTGTGAGTGTGTCTGTGTCTGTGTGTGTGTGTGTCTGTGTGTGTGCGCTCCTCCCTTGGACAACATCGGTGGCATGGAGAGGGGAGGCCTGCGGCATGGGCAACTGCTGGTCTCCCATACAAACCCTGCCCTGGAAACTTTCCCAGGCGCAAATCCATGGTCTCGCGAGACTAATGGATGCCTATAGAGGTGTTACTGAAAGACTCACGAGAGAACATCTCTGTCACACCCCATGCTGAATTGGGTTCTTCCTCTGTTTGCATTTAGGCTCGGGAACAATCATCTGGGAGACTCGGGAATGAAACTTGTGGCTGCGGCCCTGAGCAACGTGGACTGTAAGATACAGAAACTGCGGTAAGTGAGGGATCGGGACACTCGAAGCCCTCCGCCAGGGCCTGAGCCGCTGTCACTGGCATCGGACCCTGCCGCGTTCTCCCCCGCAGAAATGGTAAAATCTGCTCCCCGCAACTGGTTCCACAAAGACAGCAAAGAGGTTGAAATACAAAGTCCTGCCCGCTCCCCCCCCAAAGAAAAGGAAAAGGTCAGAGAGTTCCTTCTGCAGTTGTACAGGGCCCTAGTGAGACTACGCCTGGAGTATTGTGTTCAGTTTTGGTCTCCGAATTTGAGGAAGGCCATCCTTGCTATTGAGGGAATACGGCATCAGTTCACGAGGTTAATTCCTGGGATGGCGGGACTGTCATATGTTGAAAGATTGAAGCCACTGGGCTTGTATACACTGGAATTTAGAAGGATGAGAGGGGATCTGATTGAAACATATAAGGTTATTAAGGGATTGGACACGCTAGAGGCAGGAAACATGTTCCCGATGTTGGGGGAGCTCTGAACCAGAGGCCACAGTTTAAGAATAAGGGGTAGGCCATTCAGAATGGAGTTCAGGAAAAACTTTTTCACCCAGACAGTTGTGGATCTGTGGAATGCTCTGCCTCAGAAGGCAGTGGAGGCTAATTCTCAGGATGCTTTCAAGAAAGAGTTAGATAGAACTCTTAAAGATAGCGGACTCAAGGGATATGGGGAGAAGGCAGGAACGGGGTACTGATTGTAGATGATCAGCCATAGTCACAGTGAATGGTGGTGCGGGCTCGAAGGGCTGAATGGCCTACTCCTGAACCTATTGTCTATTGTCTATATTTCTCTCAAAGCCATGAGGACATGACTACTTTTGATGAGGGATAGTGTGAAGATTTCACAGCTAGCGGAATGCTATTTCTGTAGAAGCAGCGTTTGGGGTGTGGTTAGAGATAATGGGTGCTTTGGTATGCGAGCAATCCAATCGGGGACCAGTATTTTTTTTTGTGTGCCTGACACCGGTGTGAACTGTGGTCGATTTTCGGCGGGAGATAATGAGGGAAGGCGCTGGAGAGAACCGGTGGTAGGAGTCAACCCGGTGGGGACCGTGATTCGATGGAGCAGGCTGTGGAAATCTGCTGAGGAAGGGTGAAAATGACATTTAGAAGAGTTGAGCAGCAACCTCTTCTCATTTAACAGTTTAACTATAATGGGCCTTTTTCTGTTTGCTTTTTGTTTTTTTTCCCTTTATCATTCAGAGATATAATTCTTGTAATCGTATGCAGTGTGCTGTCTGTTATTTCCTGACACCGAGTTGTAACAGGGTCCCAAATTACAGAGTGTTCACTCTTAAGGTGGCTTGGGTAGGAGTGATGCACCATCAATAACTCTCCCGAGACGTGAGGCGAGATATCGGCTTTTATTGACTGGAAGAAAGAACAAGCAGCAATTGACCACCATACTACATCCTGGAGACTGAGGGCAGGGCCCAGGCTCCAAACGCCTTTATACCGGGGTCAGTGGGAGGAGCCACAGGAGCAGTCAGCGGGGGGGGGGGGGTGGCGTGTCCAGACGGGTATATGTAGTTCACCACAGCAACATTGGAGACGAGAGTGACGAATGCGTGCATTCCAGTCTGCCGACCCTCTGTCTGCGGAGGCCTACTCCGTCTGGAGCTGTGGCTCTTGTGTCTCTGCCCACAGACACTGCCTGGAGAGCCTCCGAGGACTTGTGAGGTGGTGCCCAAGGGGACTTCTGTTAGCTGCGGTCAACCCGAAGTAACGAAACAAGTACCGCAGATGGTTCTTTTCGACTTTTATTGGTAGCAAGCTACGGGAGAGAATCTTCCGTCTGTACTCAGAGTGAGTCAGACGCGGAAGCCTCTCTCTCGAAGCACAGATTCAGAGTTTTTTATACTATCTTTGACCCAAAAGCCTAGCAACAGTGACAGTCCGCGACAACGGCCACTTGTAGACAGCAGGCAATAAGTGCAGGAGTAGGCCATTCGGCCCTTCGAGCCAGCACCGCCATTCACTGATCATCCCACGATCAGTACCCCCTTCCTGCCCTCTCCCCATATCCCTTGACTCTGCTATCTTTAAGAGCTCTATCTAACTCTTTCTTGAAAGCATCCAGAGAATTGGCCTCCACTGCCTCTGAGGCAGAGCATTCCACAGATCCACAACTCTCTGGGTGAAAAAGTTTTTCCTCAACTCCGTTCTAAATGGCCAAACCCCTTATTCTTAAACTGTGGCCTCTGGTTCTGGACTCCCCCCAACATCGGGAACATGTTTCCTGCCTCGAGCTTGTCCAATCCCTTAATAATCTTATATGTTTCAATCAGATCCCCTCTCATCCTTCTAAATTCCAGTGTGTACAAGCCCAGTGGCTTCAATCTTTCAATGTATGACAGTCCCGCCTTCCCGGGAATCAACCTTGTGAACCTACGCTGCACTCCCTCAATAGCAAGGATGGTCTTCCTCAAATTCAGAGACCAAAACTGCACACAATACTCCAGGTGGGGTCTCACCAGGGCCCTGTACAACTGCAGAAGGAACTCTTTGCTCCTATACTCAACTCCCCTTGTTCTGAAGGCCAACTTGTCATTAGTTTTCTTCACTGCCTGCTGTACCTGCATGCTTACTTTCAGTGACTGATGAACAAGGACACCTAGATCTCGTTGTACTTCCCCTTTTCCTAACTTGACACCATTCAGATAGTAATCTGCCTTCTTGTTCTTGCCACCAAAGTGGATAACCTAACATTAATCCACATTAAACTGCATCTGCCTACTCACCCAACCTGTCCAAGTCACCCTGCATTCTCCTAGCCATATATAACCATATAACAATTACAGGCCATCTCGGCCCTTCTAGTCCGTGACGAACGCTTACTCTCACCTAGTCCCACTGACCTGCACTCAGCCCAAAACCCTCCATTCCTTTCCTGTCCATATACCTATCCAATTTTACTTTAAATGACAATACTGAACCTGCCTCTACCACTTCTACTGGAAGCTCGTTCCACACAGCTACCACTCTCTGAGTAAAGAAATTCCCCCTCGTGTTACCCTTAAACTTTTGCCCCCTAACTCTTAAATCATGTCCTCTTGCTTGAATCTCCCCTACTCTCAATGGAAAAAGCCTATCCATATCAACTCTTATCTATCCCCCTCATAATTTTAAATACCTCTATCGTCCCCCCTCAGCTTTCTATGCTCTAAAGAATAAAGACCTAACTTGTTCAATCTTTCCCTGTAACTTAGATGCTGAAACCCAGGAAACATTCTAGTAGATCTTCTCTGTACTCTCTCTATTTTGTTGACATCTTTCATATAATTCGGTGACCAGAACTGTACACAGTACTCCAAATTTGGCCTTACCAATGCCTTGTACAATTCTAACATTACATCCCAACTGCTATACTCAATGCTCTGATTTATAAAGGCCAACATACCAAAAGCTTTCTTCACCACCCTATCCACATGTGATTCCACCTTCAGGGAACTATACACCATTATTCCTAGATCACTCTGTTCTACTGCATTCTTCAATGCCCTACCATTTACCATGTATGTCCTATTTGGATTATTCCTACCAAAATTATTTGGATTATTCCTACCTCACACTTATCAGCATTAAACTCCATCTGCCATCGCTCAGCCCACTCTTCTAACTGGTCTAAATCTCTCTGCAAACCTACTTCATTATCCACAACGCCACCTACCTTAGTATCATCTGCATACTTACTAATCCAATTTACCCCCCCATCATCCAGATCATTAATGTATATGACAAACAACATTGGACCCAGTACAGATCCCTGAGGCACACCACTAGTCACCGGCCTCCAAACTGACAAACAGTTATCCACCACTACTCTCTGGCATCTCCCATCCAGCCACAGTTTAATCCATTTTACTACTTCAATATTAATACCTAATGATTGAACCTTCCTAACTAACCTTCCATGTGGAACCTTGTCAAAGGCCTTACTGAAGTCCATATAGACAACATCCACTGCTTTACCCTCGTCAACTTTCCTCGTAACCTCTTCAAAAAATTCAACAAGATTTGTCAAACATGACCTTCCATGCATAAATCCATGTTGACTGCTCCTAATCAGACCCTGTCTATCCAGATAATTATATATACCATCTCTAAGAATACTTTCCATTAATTTACCCACCACTGACGACAAACTGACAGGCCTATAATTGCTAGATTTACTCTTAGAACCCTTTTTAAACACTGGAACTACATAAGCAATACACCAATCCTCCGGCACCATCCCTGTTTCTAGTGACATTTGAAATATTTCTGTCAGAACCCCTGCTATTTCTACTCTAACCTCCCTCAAGGTCCTAGGGAATATCCTGTCAGGATCCGGAGATTTATCCAATTTTATATTCCTTAAAAGTGCCAGTACTTCCTCCTCTTTAATCGTCATAGTTTCCATAACTTCCCTACTTGTTTCCCTTACCTTACACAATTCAATATCCTTCTCCTTAGTGAATACAGAAGAAAAGAAATTGTTTAAAATCTCCCTCATCTCTTTCGGCTCCACACATAGCTGTCCACTCTGATTCTCTAAGGGACCAATTTTATTCCTCACTATCCTTTTGCTATTAATATAACTGTAGAAACCCTTTGGATTTATTTTCACCTTACTTGCCAAAGCAACCTCGTATCTTCTTTTAGCTTTTCTATCTTAAGATTCTTCTTCCATTCTTTATATTCCTCGAGCACCTCATTTACTCCATGCTGCCTATATTTATTGTAGATATCTCTCCTTTTCCTAACCAAGTTTCCAATATCCCTTGAAAGCCATGGCTCTCTCAAACTTTTAACCTTTCCTTTCAACCTAACAGGCACATAAAGATTCTGTACTCTCAAAATTTCACCTTTAAATGACCGCTATTTCTCTATTACATCCTTCCCATAAAGCAAATTGTCCCAATCCATTCCTTCGACATCCTTTTGCATCGCCTCAAAGTTAGCCTTTCTCCAATCAAAAATCTCAACCCTGGGTCCAGTCCTATCCTTCTCCATAATTATATTTAAACTAATGGCATTGTGATCACTGGACCCAAAGTGCTCCCCAACACATAACACCGTCACCTGATCTATTTCATTCCCTAACAGAAGATCCAACACTGCCCTTTCTCCAGTTGGTACCTCGATGTATTGCTGCAAAAAACTATCCTGCACACATTTTACAAACTCTAAACCATCCAGCCCTTTGACAGTATGGGCTTCCCAGTCTATGTGTGGAAAATTAAAATCTTGCACAATCACAACCCTGTGCTTACTGCAAATATCTGCTATCTCCTTGCAAATTTGCTCCCCCGATTCTCGCTCCCCATTAGGTGGTCTATAATACACCCCTAAAAGTGTCACTACACTTTTCCCATTCCTCAATTTCATCCAAACAGCCTCCCTAGACGAGCCCTCTAACCTATCCTGCCAGAGCACCGCTGTAATATTTTCTCTCACAAGCAATGCAACACCTCCCCCTCTTGTCCCTCCGATTCTATCACACCTGAAGCAGCGAAATCCAGGAATAATTATTTGCCAATCACAGCCCTCCTGCAACCATGTTTCACTAATAGCTACAACATCATATTTCCAGGTATCAATCCATGCTCTAAGCTTATCTACCTTTCTTATAATGCCCCTAGCATTAAAATAAATGCATTTAAGATATTCTCCACCTCTTCCTCTCTGTTTATCTCTGACAGTACAAAGAACTTTACTATCTTCTTTTTCTTCCTTCTTCCATACATCTGTTCCTACAGTCTGGTTCCCCCTCCCCCCCCCCCCCCCCCATATCTAGTTTAAATCCACTGGAGCCTCTCTAGCAAAGCTACCTGCAAGAATATTTGTCCCCCTCCAGTTTGGATGTAAACCGTCCCGCCAGAACTGGTCCCACCTTCCCTGGAAAACTGCCCAATTATCTATAAATCTGAAGCTCTCCCTCCTGCACCATGTCTTCAGCCACATGTTGATCCGCACTATCTTACTATTTCTAAACCCACCTGCACGTGGCACTGGTAGCAATCCTGAGATTGCTATCCTGGAGGTCCTGTCCTTTAACCTAACGCCTAACTCCCAAAACTCACCTTTCAGTACATCCTCACTCTTTCTACCCACGTCGTTGGTCCCGACATGGACCACGACATCCGGCTATTTACCCTCCCTCTGATATCTCTGGTTTTCCGAACCAAGTTTCCAATATCCCTTGAAAACCATGGCTCTCTCAAGCTTTTAACCTTTCCTTTCAATCTATCAGAAACATAAAGATCCTGTACCCTCAGAATTTCACCTTTAAATAACCTCCATTTGTCTGTTACATCCTTCCCATAAAACAAATTGTCCTAATCCAATCCTTCCAAATCCTTTCGCATCTCCTCAAAGTTAGCCTTTCTCCAATCAAAAATCTCAACCCTGGGTCCAGTCCTATCCTTCTCTATAACTATATTGGAATTAATGGCATTGTGATCACTGGACCCGAAGAGCTCCCTAACACTTACCTCGGTCACCTGACCTGTCTCATTCCCTAACAGGAGTTCCAAAACTGACCCTTCTCTAGTAGGTACCTCTATGTATTGCTGCAAAAAAGCTCCTGCACACATTTTACAAACTCCAAACCATCCAGCCCTTTTACAGTAAAGGCTTCCAAGTCTATGGGCTGAAAATTAAAATCTCCCACAATCACAACCCTGTGCTTACTACAAATATCTGCTATCTCCTTACAAATTTGCTTCTCCAATTCTCGCTCCCCATTAGGTGGTCTATAATACACCCCTGTAAGTGTTACTACACCTTTCCCTTTCCTCAAGTCCACCCAAATAGCCTCCCTAGATGAGCTCCCTAATCTATCCTGCCAGGGCATCGCTGTAATATTTTCTCTGACAAGCAATGCAACACCTCCCCCTCTTGTCCCTCCGATTCTATCACACCTGAAGCAGCGAAATCCAGGAATAATTATTTGCCAATCACAGCCCTCCTGCAACCATGTTTCACTAATAGCTACAACATCATATTTCCAGATATCAATCCATGCTCTGAACTCATCCACCTTTCTTACAATGCTCCTAGCATTAAAATAGATGCATTTAAGAAATTCTTCACCTCTTCCTCTCTGTTTATCACTAACGGTGCAAACAACTTTACTATCTTCTTTTTCTTCCTTCCCCCATACACTTGTTCCTACACTCTGGTTCCCCTCCCCCCTTGTATCTAGTTTAAATCCACGGAGCCTCTCTAGCAAACCTACGTGCAAGATTATTTGTCCCCCTCCAGTTCAGATGTAAACCGTTCCGCCGAAACAGTTCCCAACTTCCCTGGAAAACAGCCCAATTATCTATAAATCTGAAGCCCTCCCTCCTGCACCACGTCTTCAGCCACGTGTTGATCTGCCCTATCTTACTATTTCTAAACCCACCTGCACGTGGCACTGGCAGCAATCCTGAGATTGCTATCCTGGAGGCCCTGTCCTTTAACTTGGCACCTAGCTCCCTAAACTCACCTTTCAGGATCTCCTCACTCCTTTAACTTGGCACCTAGCTCCCTAAACTCACCTTTCAGGACCTCCTCACTCCTTTAACTTGGCACCTAGCTCCCTAAACTCACCTTTCAGGACCTCCTCACTCCTTTAACTTGGCACCTAGCTCCCTAAACTCACCTTTCAGGACCTCCTCACTCTTCCTACCCACGTCATTGGTCCCTGCGTGGACCACGACATCCGGCTGCTCACCCTCCCTCTTGAGAATACTGAGAACTCGATCCGAGATGTAACACCCTCCTCGTATTTCACACTGCCACCCAGCTTTGTGTCATCCGGTTTATCACCTGAAACAGAGGTTAAACATACCTGACAAAGAACATTTAATCACATCAGACAGAGGTGAACAGAAAACAGAGTGTAATTAATTCTCACACCCTGCACGTCCTTGTCTGGACACTCAGCATTGACGTTTTAGCAGGACAGATTGATCCTTTAACGTCTCAGTAGGAAAGAACAGTCAGATCAAGAGATATTCCGGTTACTCAAATAGAGCAGAATTTAATAATTTAGATAAGAGACTCTACTGAAATTAGGGAAGGACTGTGAGGAATTCCCTGCCTCATCTCCACCTTTTGTTGAAACCAAAAAGGTGTGAAAAGTCAGGGTCTGTGTGAGCTCTTGGTCCTTATCTCACTGAAAAGAAGCAGCTGTTCAGATCAGGATATCCAGGCACAGTCAGTATTCAACCCTAACCCATTATTCCAGGAATCTGAGAATTCACCTCCCCCCCCCCCATTCCCTGAAAACTCGATCACATCCGTCTGCCCGATAACCTTCCGCGCGACGGCGCTGAACTGATTCCGCTCACCTCCAACAACTCCACAGCCCGGGTTCTCGTCTGCCTGCCCGCCACCTCTGTCTGGTGCTCCTCGCCCTCCCCTTTCCTCCGCGATTTTCTACCCTCCCCCTCTTCCACCGGTCGCCTACCCAGCTCTTCACTTCACCCCTCCCCCCCCTCTCCGGGTTTCACCTTTCACCTACCACCTCGTACTTCCTCCTCCCCTCCCCCCCCCCCACCTTCTCGCTCTGGCCCCTCGCTCCTTTCTTCTCTCCCAGCCTCGGCCCAGATTGTCATTTCATTCTGCAATCTTTTTATTGATTTTCAAATAAAGAATATACCAATCGGAGGAGGAATTTAGCAAACAGATAATACAAAAGACATATAAACAGCAATAATAAAAACAGAAAGTATATAATGTCAAAATCAGATAGGTAAGATATTACGCTGTTATATATACAATGGTCAAATGAGAAAACTACAACTCCTCATAGCAATCATAAAAGAAAAGATTGGAAATTTTATCGATAAAGGGGGGAAACCCCCCCCCACTAACTAAACTGAAACAAAAAGAAAGAGAAAGAAAAAAAGAAAGAAAAAGAAAGATTGGGCAATTCAATTGAGAATAAAATATAATAAAGAGAGGGAGAAGAAAAAACATTCTTCCAGTCGTTTCCGAAACCTTCACGGATAAGGATTTTCCCCAAAGAGAATAAAGAAAAAATAAATAAAAACAGGCCCAGATCGTCGACTGGTTACAGTTTTGCAAGCATCTGGTGCGCGTTGCTTGGATTTCCAGGGTCTGCAAAATTTTTCATGTTCATCTGTCTATGTCCAGATGCAGCAGCTTGCCCCACGCAGTTACACACATTTAACCAATTTACCTACTATTAACCTGTTAACCAACCAGTTAACCTATGACCAGTTAACCAAAGAGTGAGAACGTCTTCTGTATGTAGGAGGATACCAGGGCCTTCGGAGGAAACTCAAGTGGTTACCACTCCCTACAAACAGCAGTGGAATTGATTCCGGGCCTTTGGCTGTTTAACAGTGTTACCCGAACCACTCTTTTTTGTTATTTCCAGTTAAGGGCTTATCTAAGAGAAAAATTGGGTCAAGCAATGTTATTGCCAAAATCTAATGAAATAGAAACTTTAATTCAAAAAGGAAAAATTTAAAAATTATTTCTTGTATGTATAGTTTTGATCCAAAAACAGGCAATTAAACAAGGAATCCATAAGTCAAGACAAAAATGGGAAACTGACTTGAATATTAAAATTGAAGAAACAAGTTGGTCAAGACTATGTCTTGATAGTATGACAAATACAACAAATGTCCGGTTAAGATTAGTGCAATATAACTTTTTTACATCAATTATATATTATGCAACAAAAAATAAATAAATAAACCCAAATTTATCTGATCAATGTTTCCGATGTAATCAAGAAATTGGTACTTTTTTGCATTCTACTTGGTCTTGTTCTAAAATTCAACCTTTTTGGACAAATTTAAAAGTTTTACTGGAACAAATTATTGGAACACAACTTCCGCATAGCCCAGCATTATTTTTATTAGGTGATATTGAAGGGATAAAACCGAAACCCAAATTGAATAAATATCGGAAAGGATTCATAAAAATTGCATTGGCAGTAGCCAAAAAGGCTGTTGCAGTTACTTGGAAGTCGGATTCATACTTAAGTATAGATCGTTGGAAGAACGAAATTTCCAGCTGTATTCCACTTGATTTTGCTCATTCTTAATTTCCCATTTGTTTGTGTGGGGGTCAGGGTGGGGCCCTCCCCGTGTGCGATTGCACGGGCGGTGTGCGAAGGGAGATTGGGGCTGGATTCATTTCCATCCCAGGCTGCCAGAGTGGCCACAAAAGAAACTGCTGAACACCTGTTCAGGGGTCGCCCGGAGAGAGGCGCAGATCGCGGGTGAATGTAAACTTTGTGGGACTTAAAAAAATTTTTTTTTTATAAGTTTCTACAATGCAACAACAAGAATAAAAACAGTTAAAAGAGGAGGTTTATACAGTGCAAAACAAAATATCAAATGCTCAGTTTATAACAGTTAAGGAAAAGCACCCATGGTAGTATTAGATAAAGTAGTTACCACCCCACCCTCCCATTACCCAACTCCAATCCAACGTTATGATATAGAAAAGTTATGAGAACTTTTATCACCACAGAGCTGTATTTATAAAAGAAGGTATATTGCCTACGACCTGAGCTATAAATATGTTTACACATCAAAAAAAAACCTGTGTATCTTAACCGTAACGCAGCCTGGAAGTAAGGGATTAAAATGCAAGAGAGAAAAGGAGGGATGAACCCTTAATCCGAACGGGAATTATGAAATATTGAAGAAAAGGTCCCCGCACCTTTTGGAACTTTATGTCCGAATTAGTAGTGAATAATGAATCTTTTCAAGGTGTGAGCAGGACATGATGTCTCTAAGCCATTGAGCATGAGTGGGTGGGCAGCATCTCTCCTCCTAAGAAGGACTGCACCGTCTGGCCAAAAGACAGGCAAAAGACAGTGTGCGACGTTAGTCGGACTCGGAGACGCGTGTCAACTTCTCCCGAGGTACCGAAAAGAGCAATCAGAGGGTTAGGTTCCAAGTAGCAATTAGGTATTTGAGATAAAGTGTGGGGACCTCTTCTTGATATTTTCAGAATTCCCATTAGATTAAGGGTGCATCCCTCCCTTTTCTTTCTTTTGCATTTAAATCCCTTACGGCATATATGTCAAACTCAAGGCCCCACGGGCCAAATCCGGCCCGCGGTGGAATTATCTTTGGCCCAGCGAGATAATATCTAATTACTATTAAAGCTGGCCCCAGTAATCGAAGCGCCTATGGCGTATGATATGCTAATGCTGAGTTTATTCAGGTACCAGGTTTTCAGGGTTTTTAGTGTTTTATCGGCAGTCTTGCTCGGCCAGTCTTCTTCATAAGAAACGGAATTTGTAAAGTGAAACACTTTGTAGTAATAGCAGAGACTGAGACACATGAGAGCAGGCTGAAAAAAACGGAGGCAACGAAAGCTGCGTTCGCACGCGGTCCGACTGATCCGGCCCGCATGAAAGCTGCATTTTGCTCAATCCGGCCCCGTGACCTAAAATGAGTTTGACACCCCCCCTGCCTTACGTTAAGATTTACGTTTTTTTATTGTGTAAACATATTATAGTTGAGGTAGTAGGCAATACATCTTTTTACAGAGTGCAGCACTGTGGTGTTGAAAGTTCCGATTAACTTTTTTATATATCGTAAGGTTGGCTTGGAGTTGGGTAGTGGGAGGGTGGGGTGGTAACTAACTTGATACAATTCTACTATGGGCGCCTTTTCTTAATTGTCATGAACCGTACATTTGATATGTTTGTTCTGCACTGTATAAACCTGTTCTTTTACTTGCTTTGTTTCGTCGCACTGCAGAAAACTCATAAAAAATTAATTAAAAAACCACAATAACACCACAAGCGCCACTTCCCTTGTGATCCGGTAATGCAAGGCATCAGTTCCCGGGGCGGTCTGGCCGTACCGTGCTGGGAAAGGCGACCACTCCAGACGTCCTTCCCTGTTGCAACCACCGACCAGCGATGGGCAAGCTGCTAATTCAGGGCACCGGGTGGCATGCAATACTTATCAATGGCACCCACCGTGTGGGCACAACGGGTCGGCCCTAGGAACTACCTATCCAGTAACTGCCATTCACTTCCCACCAGCGCCCAGCCCCACAGCACCACTTGGCATAGACACAGCCGTCCCAGGATACTGTTCCTGCTTACATTGGCCATCCACCTTGCACCTTGTACCTGACTCAAAATGCCACCCGTACAGACACTCTGCCAGGTGGCAGAGGATCAGGGCGTTCCATATTATACACGTGCTGCAAAGGGAAATACCAGCCCTGAAAACACTCGCTCCGCTAGTGGGACGTTTCTGCGAGATCTTATTTGGATGGAAGCGCGACGAGCGCCGCTCTGAGAGAGCACGCAGAATCTTGGGGAGAAGGCGAGTCTCAGTATATCTGTGGACAGCGAAGCATTTGATGTTTCGAGGGTGAAAATGCTTCTTGAGACCTTACCTGCAACCGGCTTGCCCACAGAAGGCAAAGCGGGGGCTGGCAGACGGTTCACATTCTGCATGGAGGCCGGCGGACCAGTGGTGTTCAGCGGGGGTCCGTCCTGGGACCCCTCCTCTTTGAGGTATTTATAAGTGACCTTCGTCGAGGAGCAGAAGGGTGGTTCTGTAAGGTTGCCTCAGAAACGAAAATCGGGGCTGTTCTGGACAGTTCTAAAGTGTTGTCAGACGTTACAGCGCAGCGTCGATGTGATGCGGAACTGGGCTGAGAAGTGGCAGATAGTGTTAAACCCAGTTAAGTGTGAATAGTTCACTCTGGTAGGTCAAGCTCGATGACAGAATGCAATATCGTTCATTGGACCCTTGGCAGTGTGGAGGATCCGGAGATCTTGGGGTCGATGTCTGTAGGACACTCAAAAGTTGCTGCACAGATTGACAGTGTTGTTCAGAAGATGTATGGTGTGGTGGTCTTCATCACTGGTGGGATTGAATTTAAGAGCCATGATTTCATGTTACAGCAATATAAGGCCTTAGTTATACCCCACTTGGAGTACTGTGCTCGGTTCTGGTCACCTCACTACAGGAAGGATGTGGATACTGTAGTGGCATTGCAGAGGAGATTTACAAGGATGTTGTCTGGATTGGGGAGAATGCCTTATGAGAATAGGTTGAGTGTACTCGGCCCTTTTCTCCTTGGAGCGACGAGGATGAGAGCTGAACTGATAGAGGTGTACAAGATGATGAGGGTTACTGATTGTGTGGATAGCCAGAGGCTTTTTCCCAGGGCTGAAGTGGCTAACTCGAGGGGGCTTAATTTTAAGGTGCTCGGAAATAGGTACCGAGGGGATGCCAGGGGTAACTTTTTCACGCAGAGCACTGCCGGCGACGGTGGTGGAGGCGGATACGATCGGGTCTTTAAGAGACTCTCAGATAGGAGCTTAGAAAAACAGAGGTCTATGCGGCAGGGAAATTCTAGGCAGATTCTAGAGTGGGTTACATGGTTTGCACAACATTGTGTGCGGAAGGGCCTGGAATATGCTCTAGGTTTCTAGTCTCTTGAGAACTGGAGTAGAAGGTGTTGGGTGCGGCAGGGGATTTAAAGATCCAAAGTGAACTCACTTCCTGAGAACTGGGATTCTGCTGAGGCTCTTTCTGACCGAGAGATGTCGTCTTTATCGTACAAGTTCCTCCTGCCAGCTTGCGTTTGCCAACCTTCTGCTATTGATTAATCTGACGTCACGTTGCAAAGCGCGTTTTTTTTTCCTCGACTCGGTGGACCCGTGGTCCACGCGGACACTTTAGCGAGGACGCGTTGCGTCAGCGGGGTAAGCGGAATGAGCTTGCCGGGCGCCGTGACAGGTGGGGGGGTGGATGACTGGACGAGCCTCGCAATGTACTTTGCATAGGCGTGATTGGGTGACCGGTGGAAGTGAAGGACACGGGATAGTTTTGGTATTTGTTGGCAGGGAACAGAAGCCCTGTGGAGGTGTAGTGCTGCCCCCTGCAACCCGTGCTAGCAGGACAATCGTGGCACGATGGGGAGAGGCGGCTGAACCTTCACTGCCCGTCAGGCAGGTGCAGACCGTGCCCTGAGACGGGCTGGTTGTTCCATCGATGTCCAGTAGCTTTCAGCGCAGAAGCTTGAGTTTTATTAATCATTCGGCGCCTGTTGGTTATCCCTTCCCCTTATGAGCGTTTCATTAGTGTGAATAGCGGAAGATGAATCTTCGCATTGCTTCCATCAGAGTGGAGGTACAGGAGGCCGAGGACAGGCGCTCGGTGTATTAGGAGCAGCTCTCCCTGTCCGCCGTCAGGGTTTCTGAATGGTCAGTGAGCCAACCCATAAGCACTGACTGACTTTTATATAACCATATAACAATCACAGCACGGAAACAGGCCATCTCGGCCCTTCTAGCTCCGTGCCGAACGCTTCCTCTCACCTAGTCCCACCGACCTGCACTCACCCCATAACCCTCCATTCCTTTCCTGTCCATATACCTATCCAATTTTTTTTTAAATGATAAAATCGAAACTGCCTCTACCACTTCTACTGGAACCTCGTACCACACAGCTACCACTCTCTGAATAAGAAATTCCCCCTTGTATACCCCTAACACATTTGCCCCTTAACTCCCAACTCATGTCCTCTTGTTTGAATCTCCCCTACTCTCAATGGAAAAAGCCTACCCATGGCAATTCTATCTATCCCCCTTCATAATTTTAAATACCTCTATCAAGTCCCCCCTCAACCTTCTACGCTCTAAGAGAATAAAGACCTAACTTGTTCAATCTTTCCCTGTAACTTAGGTGCTGAAACCCAGGTAAACATTCTAGTAAATCTCTGTACTCTCTCTATTTTGTTGACATCTTTCCTATAATTTGATGAACAGAACTGTACACAATACTCCAAATTCGGCCTCACCATGCCTTGTTCAATTTTAACATTACATCCCAACTCCTGTACTCAATGCTCTGATTTCTAAAGGCCAGCATACTAAATGATTTCTTTACCACCCTATCCACATGAGATTCCACCTTTAGGGAACTATGCACCATTATTCCTAGATCACTCTGTTCTACTGCATTCCTCACTGCCCTGCCATTTAAGCTTTCTTCTAAGCTTCCCTTTTGCACTACTCATTTAATTCTTACTTTGTTATTTGCAGTCAGAGAGAGTGCAAGCAAAGAAA